>NC_140990.1:90419156-90425320 GCF_052327205.1 Somniosus microcephalus | reverse complement strand
TCTCTCTCACACGCCCAGTCTCTCTCTCTCTCTCACACTCCCAATCTCTCTCTCTCTCTCACACTCCCAATCTCTCTCTCACTCCCAATCTCTCTCTCTCTCACTCCCAATCTCCATATATAAAGCACCCGAACCCCTCGATTAGATTCCAGCCTGTAACTCCATCCCCGGTTATCTGTTATTCTATATATAAACCACCGGAACCCCTCGATTAGATTCCAGTCTGTAACTCACTCCCGGGTATCTGTTATTCTATATATCAACACCCCGAACCCCTCGATTAGTTCCAGCCTGTAACTCACTCCTGGGTATCTGTTATTCTATACATAAACCACCCGAACCCTCGATTAGATTCCAGCCTGTAACTCACTCCCGGGTCTCTGTTATTCTATATATAAACCACCCCGAACCCCTCGATTAGATTCCAGCCTGTAACTCACTCCCGGGTATCTGTTATTCTATATATATAAACCACCCCGAATCCCTCGATTAGATTCCAGCCTGTAACTCACTCCCGGGTATCTGTTATTCTATATATAATCCCCCCGAACCCCTCGATTAGATTCCAGCCAGTAACTCACTCCTGGGTATCTGTTATTCTATATATAAACCCCCCAAACCCTTCGATTAGATTCCAGCCTGTAACTCACTCCTGGGTATCTGTTATTCTATATATAAACTACCCGAACGCTCGATTAGATTCTGGCCTGCAACTCACTCCCGGTCTCTGTTATTCTATATATAAACCACCCGAACCCCTTGATTAGCTTCCAGCCTGTAACTCACTCCTCAGGTATCTGTTATTCTATATATAAACCACCCGAACCGCCTCGATTAGATTCCAGCCTGTAACTCACTCCAGGGTATCTGTTATTCTATATATAAACCACTCCAACCCTTCGATTAGATTCCAGCCTGTAACTCACTCCTGGATATCTGTATTCTATAATATAAACCACCTGAACCCCTCGATTAGATTCCAGCCTGTAACTCACTCTGGGTATCTGTTATTCTATATATAAACCCCCCGAAACCTTCGATTAGATTCCAGCCTGTAAACTCACTCCTGGATATCTGTTATTCTATATATAAACCCCGCGAACCCCTCGATTAGATTCCAGCCTGTAACTCACTCCTGGGTATCTGTTATTCTATATATAAACCACCGGAACCCTCGATTAGATTCCAGCCTGTAACTCACTCCGGGTATCTTATTCTATATATAAAGCACCCGACACCCCTCGATTAGATTCCAGTCTGTAACTCACTCCTGGTATCTGTTATTCTATATATAAAACCCCCGAGCCCCTCGATTAGATACCAGCCTGTAACTCACTCCTGGATATCTGTTATTCTATATATAACCACCCGAACCCTTGATTAGATTCCAGACCGTTACTCACTCCCGGGTATCTGTTATTCTATATATAAACCACCCGAACCCCTCGATTAGATTCCAGCCTCTAATTCACTCCTCCGGTATCTGTTATTCTATATATAAACCACCCGAATCCCTCGATTAGATTCCAGCCTGTAACTCACTCCCGGGTATCTGTTATTCTATATATAATCCCCCGAACCCCTCGATTAGATCCAGCCAGTAACTCACTCTGGGTATCTGTTATTCTATATATAAACCCCCCAAACCTTCGATTAGATTCCAGCTGTAACTCACTCCTGGGTATCTGTTATTCTATATATAAACCACCCGAACCCCTCGATTAGATTCCAGCCTGTAACTCACTCCCGGGTGTCTGTTATTCTATATATAAACTACCCGAACCGCTCGATTAGATTCTGGCCTGCAACTCACTCCCGGGTATCTGTTATTCTATATATAAACCACCCGAACCCCTCGATTAGCTTCCAGCCTGTAACTCACTCCTAGGTATCTGTTATTCTATATATAAACCACCCGAACCCCTCCGATTAGATTCCAGCTGTAACTCACTCCAGGGTATCTGTTATTCTATATATAAACCACTCAAACCCTTCGATTAGATTCAGCCTGTAACTCACTCCTGGATATCTGTTATTCTATATATAAACCACCTGAACCCCTCGATTAGATTCCAGCCTGTAACTCACTCCTGGGTATCTGTTATTCTATATATAAACCCCCCGAAACCTTCGATTAGATTCCAGCCTGTAACTCACTCCTGGATATCTGTTATTCTATATATAAACCACCGGAACCCCTCGATTAGATTCCAGCCTGTAACTCACTCCCGGGTATCTTATTCTATATATAAAGCACCCCGAACCCCTCGATTAGATTCCAGTCTGTAACTCACTCCTGGGTATCTGTTATTCTATATATAAAACCCCCGAGCCCTCGATTAGATACCAGCGTGTAACTCACTCCTGAATATCTGTATTCCATATATAAACCACCCGAACCCCTTGATTAGATTCCAGACCGTTACTCACTCCCGGGTAATCTGTTATTCTATATATAAACCACCCGACCCCTCGATTAGATTCCAGCCTCTAATTCACTCCTAGGTATCTGTTATTCTATATATAAACCCCTGAACCCCTCGATTAGATTCCAGCCTGTAACTCACTCCTGGGGTATCTGTTATTCTATATATAAACCCCCCGAACCCCTCGATTAGATTCCAGCCTGTAACTCACTCCTGGGTATCTGTTATTCTATATATAAACCCCTCGAACCCCTCGATTAGATTCCAGCCTGTAACTCACTCCCGGGTATCTGTTATTCTATATATAAAGCACCCGAACCCCTCGATTAGATTCCAGCCTGTAACTCAACTCCGGGTATCTGTTATCTATATATAAACCACCTGAACCCCTCGATTAGATTCCAGCCTGTAACTCACTCTTGGGTATCTGTTATTCGATATATAAACCCACCCAAACCCCTCGATTAGATTCCAGCCTGTAACTCACTCCCGGGTATCTGTTATTCTATATATAAACCACCCGAACCCCTCGATTAGATTCCAGCCTGTAACTCCATCCTGGTTATCTGCTATTCTATATATAAACCACCCCGAACCCCTCGATTAGATTCCAGCCTGTAACTCACTCCCGGGTATCTGTTATTCTATATATAAACCACCCCGAATCCCTCGATTAGATTCCAGCCTGTAACTAACTCCCGGGTATCTGTTATTCTATATATAATCCCCCCGAACCCCTCGATTAGATTCCAGCCTGTAACTCACTCCTGGGTATCTGTTATTCTATATATAAACCACCCAAACGCCTCGATTAGATTCCAGCCTGTAACTCACTCCCGGGTATCTGTTATTCTGTATTTTAACCACCCGAACCCCTCGATTAGATTCCAGCCTGTAACTCCATCCCGGTTATCTTTTATTCTATATATAAACCACCGGAACCCCTCGATTAGATTCCAGTCTGTAACTCACTCCCGGGTATCTGTTATTCTATATATCAACCACCCCGAACCCCTCGATTAGATTCCAGCCTGTAACTCACTCCTGGGTATCTGTTATTCTATACATAAACCACCCGAACCCCTCGATTAGATTCCAGCCTGTAACTCACTCCCGGGTCTCTGTTATTCTATATATAAACCACCCCGAACCCCTCGATTAGATTCCAGCCTGTAACTCACTCCCGGGTATCTGTTATTCTATATATAAACCACCCCGAATCCCTCGATTAGATTCCAGCCTGTAACTCACTCCCGGGTATCTGTTATTCTATATATAATCCCCCCGAACCCCTCGATTAGATTCCAGCCAGTAACTCACTCCTGGGTATCTGTTATTCTATATATAAACCCCCCAAACCCTTCGATTAGATTCCAGCCTGTAACTCACTCCTGGGTATCTGTTATTCTATATATAAACCACCCGAACCGCTCGATTAGATTCTGGCCTGTAACTCACTCCCGGGTATCTGTTATTCTATATATAAACCACCCGAACCCCTCGATTAGCTTCCAGCCTGTAACTCACTCCTAGGTATCTGTTATTCTATATATAAACCACCCGAACCCCTCGATTAGATTCCAGCCTGTAACTCACTCCAGGGTATCTGTTATTCTATATATAAACCACTCGAACCCTTCGATTAGATTTCAGCCTGTAACTCACTCCTGGATATCTGTTATTCTATATATAAACCACCTGAACCCCTCGATTAGATTCCAGCCTGTAACTCACTCCTGGGTATCTGTTATTCTATATATAAACCCCCCGAAACCTTCGATTAGATTCCAGCCTGTAACTCACTCCTGGGTATCTGTTATTCTATATATAAACCCCGCGAACCCCTCGATTAGATTCCAGCCTGTAACTCACTCCTGGGTATCTGTTATTCTATATATAAACCACCGGAACCCCTCGATTAGATTCCAGCCTGTAACTCACTCCCGGGTATCTTATTCTATATATAAAGCACCCGAACCCCTCGATTAGATTCCAGTCTGTAACTCACTCCTGGGTATCTGTTTTTCTAAAAATAAAACCCCCGAGCCCCTCGATTAGATACCAGCCTGTAACTCACTCCCGGGTATCTGTTATTCTATATATAAACCACCCGAACCCCTCGATTAGATTCCAGCCTCTAATTCACTCCTAGGTATCTGTTATTCTATATATAAACCCCCCCAACCCCTCGATTAGATTCCAGCCTGTAACTCACTCCTGGGTATCTGTTATTCTATATATAAACCCCCCGAACCCCTCGATTAGATTCCAGCCTGTAACTCACTCCTGGGTATCTGTTATCTGAACCGAGGTGAGTGGCCGCCATCTTGATTTTTCACAATTTTTTCCCCCACACTTTCTGTGTGTTAGGGAACGAAGGTAAATATTTCAATGATGTGTTAGGGAATTAAATAACAATTTAATAGTGGGGGGGGAGAGCCTCGGGAAATCGCGGGGGGTGGGGGCGGGGAGAGCCTCGGGAAATCGCGGGGGGTGTGGTTGGGGGGGAGAGCCTCAGGAAATCGCGGGGTCGGGGGGGAGCCTCGGGAAATCGCGGGGGGGCGGGGGGGGGGAGAGCCTCGGGAAATCGCGGCGGGGCGGGGGGGGAGAGCCTCGGGAAATCGCGCGGGGGGGGGGGCGAGCCTTGGGAAATCGCGGGAGGCTCGCGCCGCCCGCACTGACCGCGCATGCGCCGACCGCACTGACCGCGCATGCGCCGCCCGCACTGAACGCGCATGCGCCGCCCGCGAAAGCCCGCTCCCGGCGCCGGCCGCCGCTCAGCATTCCCGCTATCGGAACGGCACCGGACCTCAGGCGCTAGGCAGGGGGAGGGGCCGGAGAGAGGGACAGAGGGGAGCGGGGGAGTGGTGGGGGAGGGAGACAGGGGAGGGGAGGTAGAGGACGGGAGGGGAGGGAGGGATAGGACAGGGAGAGGACATGACAGGGAGAGGGGGGACACACAGGGGCAGGGAGACCAAGCGCCCCAAAATTGCCCTCGCAACGCGGGGCTCCCCAGCTAGTTCTATATATAAACCAGCCAAACCCCTCGATTAGATTCCAGCCTGTAACTCACTCCCGGGTATTTTATTCTATATATAAACCACCCGAACCCCTCGATTAGATTCCAGTCTGTAACTCACTCCCGGGTATCTGTTATTCTATATATAAACCACCCGAACCCCTCGATTAGATTCCAGCCTGTAACTCACTCCCGGGTATCTGTTATTCTATATATAAACCACCCGAACCCCTCGATTAGATTTCAGCCTCTAACTCACTCCCGGGTATCTGTTATTCTATATATAAACCACCTGAACCCCTCGATTAGATTCCAGCCTGTAACTCACTCCCAGGTATCTGTTATTCTATATATAAACTACCCGAACCCCTCGATTAGATTCCAGCCTGTAACTCACTCCCGGGTATCTGTTTTTCTATATATAAACCACCCCGAACCCCTCGATTAGATTCCAGCCTGTAACTCACTCCTAGGTATCTGTTATTCTATATATAAATCACCCGAACCCCTCGATTAGATTCCAGCCTGTAACTCACTCCTGGGTATCTGTTATTCTATATATAAACCACCCGAACCCCTCAATTAGATTCCAGCCTGTAACTCACTCCCGGGTATCTGTTATTCTATATATAAACCCCCCGAACCCCTCGATTAGATTCCAGCCTGTAACTCACTCCTAGGTATCTGTTATTCTATATATAAATCACCCGAACCCCTCG
>NC_140990.1:90159156-90414156 GCF_052327205.1 Somniosus microcephalus | reverse complement strand
TTAGATTCCAGCCTGTAACTCACTCCCAGGTATCTGTTATTCTATATATAAACCACCTGAACCCCTCGATTAGATTCCAGCCTGTAACTCACTCCCAGGTATCTGTTATTCTATATATAAACTACCCGAACCCCTCGATTAGATTCCAGCCTGTAACTCACTCCCGGGTATCTGTCAATCTATATATAAACCAGCCAAACCCCTCGATTAGATTCCAGACTGTTATTCACTCCCGGGTATCTGTTTTTCTATATATAAACCACCCCGAACCCCTCGATTAGATTCCAGCCTGTAACTCACTCCTAGGTATCTGTTATTCTATATATAAATCACCCGAACCCCTCGATTAGATTCCAGCCTGTAACTCACTCCTCGGTATCTGTTATTCTATATATAAACCACCCGAACCCCTCGATTAGATTCCAGCCTGTAACTCACTCCCGGGTATCTGTTATTCTATATATAAACCCCCCGAACCCCTCGATTAGATTCCAGCCTGTAACTCACTCCTAGGTATCTGTTATTCTACATATAAACCACCCGAACCCCTCGATTAGATTCCAGCCTGTAACTCACTCCCGGGTATCTGTTATTCTATATATAAACTACCCGAACCCCTCGATTAGATTCCAGCCTCTAACTCACTCCCGGGTATCTGTCAATCTATATATAAACCACTCCAACCCTTCGATTAGATTCCAGCCTGTAACTCACTCCTGGATATCTGTTATTCTATATATAAACCACCTGAACCCCTCGATTAGATTCCAGCCTGTAACTCACTCCTGGGTATCTGTTATTCTATATATAAACCCCCCGAAACCTTCGATTAGATTCCAGCCTGTAACTCACTCCTGGATATCTGTTATTCTATATATAAACCCCGCGAACCCCTCGATTAGATTCCAGCCTGTAACTCACTCCTGGGTATCTGTTATTCTATATATAAACCACCGGAACCCCTCGATTAGATTCCAGCCTGTAACTCACTCCCGGGTATCTTATTCTATATATAAAGCACCCGAACCCCTCGATTAGATTCCAGTCTGTAACTCACTCCTGGGTATCTGTTATTCTATATATAAAACCCCCGAGCCCCTCGATTAGATACCAGCCTGTAACTCACTCCTGAATATCTGTTATTCTATATATAAACCACCCGAACCCCTTGATTAGATTCCAGACCGTTACTCACTCCCGTGTATCTGTTATTCTATATATAAACCACCCGAACCCCTCGATTAGATTCCAGCCTCTAATTCACTCCTAGGTATCTGTTATTCTATATATAAACCCCCTGAACCCCTCGATTAGATGCCAGCCTGTCACTCACTCCTGGGTATCTGTTATTCTATATATAAACCCCCCGAACCCCTCGATTAGATTCCAGCCCGTAACTCACTCCTGGGTATCTGTTATTCTATATATAAACCCCTCGAACCCCTCGATTAGATTCCAGCCTGTAACTCACTCCCGGGTATCTGTTATTCTATATATAAAGCACCCGAACCCCTCGATTAGATTCCAGCCTGTAACTCACTCCCGGGTATCTGTTATTCTATATATAAACCACCTGAACCCCTCGATTAGATTCCAGCCTGTAACTCACTCTTGGGTATCTGTTATTCGATATATAAACCACCCAAACCCCTCGATTAGATTCCAGCCTGTAACTCACTCCCGGGTATCTGTTATTCTATATATAAACCACCCGAACCCCTCGATTAGATTCCAGCCTGTAACTCCATCCTGGTTATCTGCTATTCTATATATAAACCACCCCGAACCCCTCGATTAGATTCCAGTCTGTAACTCACTCCCGGGTATCTGTTATTCTATATATCAACCACCCCGAACCCCTCGATTAGATTCCAGCCTGTAACTCACTCCTGGGTATCTGTTATTCTATAGATAAACCACCCGAACCCCTCGATTAGATTCCAGCCTGTAACTCACTCCCGGGTCTCTGTTATTCTATATATAAACCACCCCGAACCCCTCGATTAGATTCCAGCCTGTAACTCACTCCCGGGTATCTGTTATTCTATATATAAACCACCCGAACCCACGATTAGATTCCAGCCTGTAACTCACTCCCAGGTGTCTGTTATTCTATATATAAACTACCCGAACCCCTCGATTAGATTCCAGCCTGTAACTCACTCCCGGGTATCTGTCAATCTATATATAAACCAGCCAAACCCCTCGATTAGATTCCAGACTGTTATTCACTCCCGGGTATCTGTTTTTCTATATATAAACCACCCCGAACCCCTCGATTAGATTCCAGCCTGTAACTCACTCCTAGGTATCTGTTATTCTATATATAAATCACCCGAACCCCTCGATTAGATTCCAGCCTGTAACTCACTCCCGGGTATCTGTTATTCTATATATAAACCACCCCGAACCCCTCGATTAGATTCCAGCCTGTAACTCACTCCCGGGTATCTGTTATTCTATATATCAACGACCCCGAACCCCTCGATTAGATTCCAGCCTGTAACTCACTCCTGGGTATCTGTTATTCTATATATAAACCCCCCGAACCCCTCGATTAGATTCCAGCCTGTAACTCACTCCTAGGTATCTGTTATTCTATATATAAACCACCCAAACCCCTCGATTAGATTCCAGCCTGTAACTCACTCCCGGGTATCTGTTATTCTATATATAAATCACCCGAACCCCTCGATTAGATTCCAGCCTGTAACTCACTCCCGGGTGTCTGTTATTCTATATATAAACTACCCGAACCCCTCGATTAGATTCCAGCCTCTAACTCACTCCCGGGTATCTGTTATTCTATGTATAAATCACCCGAACCCCTCGATTAGATTCCAGCCTGTAACTCACTCCCGGGTATCTGTTATTCTATATATAAACCACTCCAACCCTTCGATTAGATTCCAGCCTGTAACTCACTCCTGGATATGTGTTATTCTATATATAAACCACCTGAACCCCTCGATTAGATTCCAGCCTGTAACTCACTCCTGGGTATCTGTTATTCTATATATAAACCCCGCGAACCCCTCGATTAGATTCCAGCCTGTAACTCACTCCTGGGTATCTGTTATTCTATATATAAACCACCGGAACCCCTCGATTAGATTCCAGCCTGTAACTCACTCCCGGGTATCTTATTCTATATATAAAGCACCCGAACCCCTCGATTAGATTCCAGTCTGTAACTCACTCCTGGGTATCTGTTATTCTATATATAAAACCCCCGAGCCCCTCGATTAGATACCAGCCTGTAACTCACTCCTGAATATCTGTTATTCTATATATAAACCACCCGAACCCCTTGATTAGATTCCAGACCGTTACTCACTCCCGTGTATCTGTTATTCTATATATAAACCACCCGAACCCCTCGATTAGATTCCAGCCTCTAATTCACTCCTAGGTATCTGTTATTCTATATATAAACCCCCTGAACCCCTCGATTAGATTCCAGCCTGTCACTCACTCCTGGGTATCTGTTATTCTATATATAAACCCCCCGAACCCCTCGATTAGATTCCAGCCCGTAACTCACTCCTGGGTATCTGTTATTCTATATATAAACCCCTCGAACCCCTCGATTAGATTCCAGCCTGTAACTCACTCCCGGGTATCTGTTATTCTATATATAAAGCACCCGAACCCCTCGATTAGATTCCAGCCTGTAACTCACTCCCGGGTATCTGTTATTCTATATATAAACCACCTGAACCCCTCGATTAGATTCCAGCCTGTAACTCACTCTTGGGTATCTGTTATTCGATATATAAACCACCCAAACCCCTCGATTAGATTCCAGCCTGTAACTCACTCCCGGGTATCTGTTATTCTATATATAAACCACCCGAACCCCTCGATTAGATTCCAGCCTGTAACTCCATCCTGGTTATCTGCTATTCTATATATAAACCACCCCGAACCCCTCGATTAGATTCCAGCCTGTAACTCACTCCCGGGTATCTGTTATTCTATATATAAACCACCCCGAATCCCTCGATTAGATTCCAGCCTGTAACTAACTCCCGGGTATCTGTTATTCTATATATAATCCCCCCGAACCCCTCGATTAGATTCCAGCCTGTAACTCACTCCTGGGTATCTGTTATTCTATATATAAACCCCCCAAACCCTTCGATTAGATTCCAGCCTGTAACTCACTCTTGGGTATCTGTTATTCTATATATAAACCACCCAAACGCCTCGATTAGATTCCAGCCTGTAACTCACTCCCGGGTATCTGTTATTCTATATATAAACCACCCGAACCCCTCGATTAGATTCCAGCCTGTAACTCCATCCCGGTTATCTGTTATTCTATATATAAACCACCGGAACCCCTCGATTAGATTCCAGTCTGTAACTCACTCCCGGGTATCTGTTATTCTATATATCAACCACCCCGAACCCCTCGATTAGATTCCAGCCTGTAACTCACTCCTGGGTATCTGTTATTCTATACATAAACCACCCGAACCCCTCGATTAGATTCCAGCCTGTAACTCACTCCCGGGTCTCTGTTATTCTATATATAAACCACCCCGAACCCCTCGATTAGATTCCAGCCTGTAACTCACTCCCGGGTATCTGTTATTCTATATATAAACCACCCCGAATCCCTCGATTAGATTCCAGCCTGTAACTCACTCCCGGGTATCTGTTATTCTATATATAATCCCCCCGAACCCCCCGATTAGATTCCAGCCAGTAACTCACTCCTGGGTATCTGTTATTCTATATATAAACCCCCCAAACCCTTCGATTAGATTCCAGCCTGTAACTCACTCCTGGGTATCTGTTATTCTATATATAAACCACCCGAACCCCTCGATTAGATTCCAGCCTGTAACTCACTCCCGGGTGTCTGTTATTCTATATATAAACTACCCGAACCGCTCGATTAGATTCTGGCCTGTAACTCACTCCCGGGTATCTGTTATTCTATATATAAACCCCCCAAACCCTTCGATTAGATTCCAGCCTGTAACTCACTCCTGGATATCTGTTATTCTATATATAAACCACCTGAACCCCTCGATTAGATTCCAGCCTGTAACTCACTCCTGGGTATCTGTTATTCTATATATAAACCCCGCGAACCCCTCGATTAGATTCCAGCCTGTAACTCACTCCTGGGTATCTGTTATTCTATATATAAACCACCGGAACCCCTCGATTAGATTCCAGCCTGTAACTCACTCCCGGGTATCTTATTCTATATATAAAGCACCCGAACCCCTCGATTAGATTCCAGTCTGTAACTCACTCCTGGGTATCTGTTATTCTAAAAATAAAACCCCCGAGCCCCTCGATTAGATACCAGCCTGTAACTCACTCCCGGGTATCTGTTATTCTATATATAAACCACCCGAACCCCTCGATTAGATTCCAGCCTCTAATTCACTCCTAGGTATCTGTTATTCTATATATAAACCCCCCGAACCCCTCGATTAGATTCCAGCCTGTAACTCACTCCTGGGTATCTGTTATTCTATATATAAACCCCCCGAACCCCTCGATTAGATTCCAGCCTGTAACTCACTCCTGGGTATCTGTTATCTGAACCGAGGTGAGTGGCCGCCATCTTGATTTTTCACAATTTTTTCCCCCACACTTTCTGTGTGTTAGGGAACGAAGGTAAATATTTCAATGATGTGTTAGGGAATTAAACAACAATTTAATAGTGGGGGGGGAGGGGGGGGGAGAGCCTCGGGAAATCGCGGGGGGTGGGGGCGGGGAGAGCCTCGGGAAATCGCGGGGGGGGGGTGGTTGGGGGGGGAGAGCCTCAGGAAATCGCGGGGTCGGGGGGGAGCCTCGGGAAATCGCGGGGGGGCGGGGGGGGGAGAGCCTCGGGAAATCGCGGCGGGGCGGGGGGGGGGGGGAGAGCCTCGGGAAATCGCGGGGGGGGGGGCGAGCCTTGGGAAATCGCGGGAGGCTCGCGCCGCCCGCACTGACCGCGCATGCGCCGACCGCACTGACCACGCATGCGCCGCCCGCACTGACCGCGCATGCGCCGCCCGCACTGAACGCGCATGCGCCGCCCGCGAAAGCCCGCTCCCGGCGCCGGCCGCCGCTCAGCATTCCCGCTATCGGAACGGCACCGGACCTCAGGCGCTAGGCAGGGGGAGGGGCCGGAGAGAGGGACAGAGGGGAGCGGGGGAGTGGTGGGGGAGGGAGACAGGGGAGGGAGACAGGGGAGGGGAGGTAGAGGACGGGAGGGGAGGGAGGGATAGGACAGGGAGAGGACATGACAGGGAGAGGGGGGACACACAGGGGCAGGGAGACCAAGCGCCCCAAAATTGCCCTCGCAACGCGGGGCTCCCCAGCTAGTTCTATATATAAACCAGCCAAACCCCTCGATTAGATTCCAGCCTGTAACTCACTCCCGGGTATTTTATTCTATATATAAACCACCCGAACCCCTCGATTAGATTCCAGTCTGTAACTCACTCCCGGGTATCTGTTATTCTATATATAAACCACCCGAACCCCTCGATTAGATTCCAGCCTGTAACTCACTCCCGGGTATCTGTTATTCTATATATAAACCACCCGAACCCCTCGATTAGATTTCAGCCTCTAACTCACTCCCGGGTATCTGTCAATCTATATATAAACCATCCGAACCCCTCGATTAGATTCCAGCCTGTAACTCACTCCCGGGTATCTGTTATTCTATATATAAACCAGCTGAACCCCTCGATTAGATTCCAGCCTGTAACTCACTCCCAGGTATCTGTTATTCTATATATAAACCACCTGAACCCCTCGATTAGATTCCAGCCTGTAACTCACTCCCAGGTATCTGTTATTCTATATATAAACCACCTGAACCCCTCGATTAGATTCCAGCCTGTAACTCACTCCCAGGTATCTGTTATTCTATATATAAACTACCCGAACCCCTCGATTAGATTCCAGCCTGTAACTCACTCCCGGGTATCTGTCAATCTATATATAAACCAGCCAAACCCCTCGATTAGATTCCAGACTGTTACTCACTCCCGGGTATCTGTTTTTCTATATATAAACCACCCCGAACCCCTCGATTAGATTCCAGCCTGTAACTCACTCCTAGGTATCTGTTATTCTATATATAAATCACCCGAACCCCTCGATTAGATTCCAGCCTGTAACTCACTCCCGGGTATCTGTTATTCTATATATAAACCACCCGAACCCCTCGATTAGATTCCAGCCTGTAACTCACTCCCGGGTATCTGTCAATCTATATATAAACCAGCCAAACCCCTCGATTAGATTCCAGACTGTTACTCACTCCCGGGTATCTGTTTTTCTATATATAAACCACCCCGAACCCCTCGATTAGATTCCAGCCTGTAACTCACTCCTAGGTATCTGTTTTTCTATATATAAACCACCCCGAACCCCTCGATTAGATTCCAGCCTGTAACTCACTCCTAGGTATCTGTTATTCTATATATAAATCACCCGAACCCCTCGATTAGATTCCAGCCTCTAACTCACTCCCGGGTATCTGTTATTCTATATATAAACCACCCGAACCCCTCGATTAGATTCCAGCCTGTAACTCACTCCTGGGTATCTGTTATTCTATATATAAACCACCCGAACCCCTCGATTAGATTCCAGCCTGTAACTCACTCCCGGGTATCTGTTATTCTATGTATAAACCACCCGATCCCCTCGATTAGATTCCAGCCTGTAACTCACTCCAGGGTATCTGTTATTCTATATATAAACCACCCGAACCCCTCGATTAGATTCCAGCCTGTAACTCACTCCCGGGTATCTGTTATTCTATATATAAACCACCCGAACCCCTCGATTAGATTCCAGCCTCTAACTCACTCCCGGGTATCTGTTATTCTATATATAAACCCCTCGAACCCCTCGATTAGATTCCAGCCTGTAACTCACTCCCGGGTATCTGTTATTCTATGTATAAACCCCTCGAACCCCTCGATTAGATTCCAGCCTGTAACTCACTCCCGGGTCTCTGTTATTCTATATATAAACCACCCCGAACCCCTCGATTAGATTCCAGCCTGTAACTCACTCCCGGGTATCTGTTATTCTATATATAAACCACCCGAACCCCTCGATTAGATTACAGCCTGTAACTCACTCCTGGGTATCTGTTATTCTATATATAAACCCCCCAAACCCTTCGATTAGATTCCAGCCTGTAACTCACTCCCGGGTATCTGTTATTCTATATATAAACCACCTGAACCCCTCGATTAGATTCCAGCCTGTAACTCACTCCTGGGTATCTGTTATTCTATATATAAACCCCCCGAACCCCTCGATTAGATTCCAGCCTGTAACTCACTCCCAGGTATCTGTTATTCTATATATAAACCACCCGAACCACTCGATTAGATTCCAGCCTGTAACTCACTCCTTGGTATCTGTTATGCTATATATAAACCACCCGAACCCCTCGATTAGATTCCAGCCTGTAACTCACTCCAGGGTATCTGTTATTCTATATATAAACAACTCGCACCCTTCGATTAGATTCCAGCCTGTAACTCACTCCTGGATATCTGTTATTCTATATATAAACCACCTGAACCCCTCGATTAGATTCCAGCCTGTAACTCACTCCTGGGTATCTGTTATTCTATATATAAACCCCCCGAAACCTTCGATTAGATTCCAGCCTGTAACTCACTCCTGGATATCTGTTATTCTATATATAAACCCCGCGAACTCCTCGATTAGATTCCAGCCTGTAACTCACTCCTGGGTATCTGTTATTCTATATATAACCCACCGGAACCCCTCAATTAGATTCCAGCCTGTAACTCACTCCCGGGTATCTTATTCTATATATAAACCACCCGAACCCCTCGATTAGATTCCAGTCTGTAACTCACTCCTGGGTATCTGTTATTCTATATATAAAACCCCCCGAACCCCTCGATTAGATTCCAGCCTGTAACTCACTCCTGGATATCTGTTATTCTATATATAAACCACCCGAACCCCTTGATTAGATTCCAGACTGTTCCTCACTCCCGGGTATCTGCTATTCTAAATATAAACCACCCGAACCCCTCGATTCGATTCCAGTCTGTAACTCACTGCCGGGTATCTGTTATTCTATATATAAACCCCCCGATCCCCTCGATTAGATTCCAGCCTGTAACTCACTCCTGGGTATCTGTTATCTGAACCGAGGTGAGTGGCCGCCATCTTGATTTTTCACAATTTTTTCCCCCACACTTTCTGTGTGTTAGGGAACTAAGGTAAATATTTTAATGATGTGTTAGGGAATTAAATAACAATTTAATAGGGTGGGGGGGGGGGAGAGCCTCGGGTAATCGCGGGGTGGGGGGGTGAGGGGGGGGGGAGAGCCTCGGGAAATAGCGGGGTGGGGGGGGGGGAGAGCCTCGGGAAATCGCGGGGGGGGGGAGCCTCGGGAAATCGCGGGAGGTGGGGGAGAGAGCCTCGGGAAATCGCGGGGGGGGCGGGGGGAGGAGAGCCTCGGGAAATCGCGGGGGGGGGGCGAGCCTCGGGGAATCGCGGGGGGCTCGCGCCGCCCGCACTGACCACGCATGCGCCGACCGCACATGCGCCGCCCGCGCCGCACTGAACGCGCATGCGCCGCCCGCGAAAGCCCACTCCCGGCGCCGGCCGCCGCTCAGCATTCCCGCTTTCGGAACAGCACCGGACCTCAGGCGCTAGGCAGGGGGAGGGGCCGGAGAGAGGGACAGAGGGGAGCGGGGGAGAGGAGGAGGGGTGGGGGTGGGGGAGGGAGACAGGGGAGGGAGACAGGGAGGGGAGGGAGGGAGAGGAGGGGAGGGGGGGGAGGTAGAGGAGGGGAGGGGAGGGAGGGATAGGACAGGGAGAGGACATGACAGGGAGAGGGGGGACACACAGGGGCAGGGAGACCAAGCGCCCCAAAATTGCCCTCGCAACGCGGGGCTCCCCAGCTAGTTCTATATATAAACCAGCCAAACCCCTCGATTAGATTCCAGCCTGTAACTCACTCCCGGGTATCTTATTCTATATATAAACCACCCGAACCCCTCGATTAGATTCCAGCCTGTAACTCACTCCAGGGTATCTGTTATTCTATATATAAACCCCCCGAACCCCTCGATTGGATTCCAGCCTGTAACTCACTCCTGGATATCTGTTATTCTATATATAAACCTCCCGAACCCGTTGATTAGATTCCAGCCTGTAACTCACTCCTGGGTATCTGTTATTCTATATATAAACCACCCGAACCCCTCGATTAGATTCCAGCCTGTAACTCACTCCAGGGTATCTGTTATTATAAATATAAACCACCCCAAACCCCTCGATTAGATTCCAGCCTGTAACTCACTCCAGGGTATCTGTTATTCTATATATAAACCACCCGAACCCCTCGATTAGATTCCAGCCTGTAACTCACTCCCGGGTATCTGTTATTCTATATATAAACCACCCGAACCCCTCGCTTAGATTCCAGCCTGTAACTCACGCCCGGGTATCTGTTATTCTATATATAAACCACCCGAACCTCTCGATTAGATTCCAGCTTGTAACTCACTCCCGGGTATCTGTTATTCTATATATAAACCCCCCGAACCCCTCGATTAGATTCCAGCCTGTAACTCACGCCCGGGTATCTGTTATTCTATATATAAACCCCCCGAACCCATCGATTAGATTCCAGCCTGTAACTCACTCCCGGGTATCTGTTATTCTATATATAAACCCCCCGATTAGATTCCAGCCTGTAACTCACTCCTGGGTATCTGTTATCTGAACCGAGGTGAGTGGCCGCCATCTTGATTTTTCACAATTTTTTCCCCCACACTTTGTGTGTGTTAGGGAACTAAGGTAAATATTTTAATGATATGTTAGGGAATTAAATAACAATTTAATAGGGGGGCGGGGAGGAGTGCCTCGGGAAATCGCAGGGGGTGGTGGGGGGAGAGCCTCGGGAAATCGTGGGGGGGGGGCGAGCCTCGAGAAATCGCGGGGGGCTCGCGCCGCCCGCACTAACCGCGCATGCGCCGACCGCACTGACCGCGCATGCGCCGCCCGCGAGAGCCCGCTCCCGGCGCCGGCCGCCGCTCAGCATTCCCGCTATCGGAACAGCACCAGACCTCAGGCGCTAGGCAGGGGGAGGGGCCGGAGAGAGGGACAGAGGGGAGCGGGGGAGGGGTGGGGGAGGGAGACAGGGGAGGGGAGGGAGGGAGAGGAGGGGAGGGGAGGGGAGTTAGAGGACGGGAGGGGAGGGAGGGATAGGACAGGGAGAGGACATGACAGGGAGAGGGGGGACACACAGGGGCAGGGAGACCAAGCGCCCCAAAATTGCCCTCGCAACGCGGGGCTCCCCAGCTAGTTCTATATATAAACCAGCCAAACCCCTCGATTAGATTCCAGCCTGTAACTGACTCCCAGGTATCTGTTACTCTATATATAAACCACCCGAACCCCTCGATTAGATTCCAGCCTGCAACTCACTCCCGGGTATCTGTTATTCTATATATAAACCCCCCGAACCCCTCGATTAGATTCCAGCCTGTAACTCACTCCTGGATATCTGTTATTCTATATATAAACCACCCGAACCCCTTGATTAGATTCCAGCCTGTAACTCACTCCTGGGTATCTGTTATTCTATATATAAACCACCCGAACCCCTCGATTAGATTCCTGCCTGTAACTCACTGCTGGGTATCTGCTATTCTATATATAAACCACCCAAACCCCTCGATTAGATTCCAGCCTGTAACTCACGCCCGGGTATCTGTTATTCTATATATAAACCCCCCGAACCCCTCGATTAGATTCCAGCCTGTAACTCACTCCTGGGTATCTGTTATTCTATATATAAACCCCCCGGACCCATCGATTAGATTCCAGCCTGTAACTCACTCCCGGGTATCTGTTATTCTATATATAAACCCCCCGATTAGATTCCAGCCTGTAACTCACTCCTGGGTATCTGTTATTCTATATATAAACCACCCCGAACCCACGATTAGATTCCAGCCTGTAACTCACTCCCGGGTATCTGTTATTCTATATATAAACCCCCCGAACCCCTCGATTAGATTCCAGCCTGTAACTCACTCCCGGGTATCTGTTATTCTATATATAAACCACCCGAACCCCTCGATTAGATTCCAGCCTGTAACTCACTCCTGGGTATCTGTTATTCTATATATAAACAACCCTGAACCCCTCGATTAGATTCCAGCCTGTAACTCACTCCCGGGTATCTGTTATTCTGTATATAAACCACCCCGAACCACTCGATTAGATTCCAGCCTGTAACTCACTCCCGGGTATCTGTTATTCTATATATAAACCCCCCGAGCCCCTCGATTAGATTCCAGCCTGTAACTCACTCCCGCGTATCTGTTATTCTACGTATAAACCACCTGAACCCCTCGATTAGATTCCAGCCTGTAACTCACTCCCGGGTATCTGTTATTCTATATATAAACCACCCGAACCCCTCGATTAGATTCCAGCCTGTAACTCACTCCCGGGTATCTGTTATTCTATATATAAACCACCCAAACCCCTCGATTAGATTCCATCCTGTAACTCACTCCCGGGTATCGGTTATTCTATATATAAACCACCCGAACCCCTCGATTAGTTTCCAGCCTGTAACTCACTCCCGGGTATCTGTTATTCTATATATAAACCCCCCGAACCCCTCGATTAGATTCCAGCCTGTAACTCACTCCCGGGTATCTGTTATTCTATATCTAAACCACCTGAACCCATCGATTAGATTCCAGCCTGTAACTCACTCCCAGGTATCTGTTATTCTATATATAAACCACCCAAACCCCTCGCTTAGATTCCAGCCTCTAACTCACTCCCGGGTATCTGTTATTCTATATATAAACCCCCCGAACCCCTCGATTAGATTCCAGCCTGTAACTCACTCCCGGGTATCTGTTATTCTATATATAAACCACCTGAACCCATCGATTAGATTCCAACCTGTAACTCACTCCCGGGTATCTGTTATTCTATATATAAACCACCCGAACCCCTCGATTAGATTCCAGCCTGTAACTCACTCCCGGGTATCTGTTATTCTATATATAAACCCCCCGAACCCCTCGATTAGATTCCAGCCTGTAACTCACTCCTGGGTATCTGTTATTCTATATATAAACCACCCGAACCCCTCGATTAGATTCCAGCCTGTAACTCACTCCTGGGTATCAGTCATTCTATATATAAACCCCCCGAACCCCTCGATTAGATTCCAGCCTGTAACTCACTCCCGGGTATCTGTTATTCTATATATAAACCACCCGAACCGCTCGATTAGATTCCAGCCTGTTACTCACTCCCGGGTATCTGTTATTCTATATATAAACCCCCCAAACCCCTCGATTAGATTCCAGCCTGTAACTCACTCCCGGGTATCTGTTATTCTATATATAAACCCCCCAAACCCCTCGATTAGATTCCAGCCTGTAACTCACTCCCGGGTATCTGTTGTTCTATATATAACCCCCCCGAACCCCTCGATTAGATTCCAGCCTGTTACTCACTCCCGGGTATCTGTTATTCTATATATAAACCCCCCAAACCCCTCGATTAGATTCCAGCCTGTAACTCACTCCCGGGTATCTGTTATTCTATATATAAACCACCCAAACCCCTCGATTAGATTCCAGCCTGTAACTCACTCCCGGGTATCTGATGGCCTCTGTGTGTTGGGGATATCGCACTGTAGCTGTCCGTGATCTCTGACCCTCAACGTGTTGTCGAAGGAATTGGAACATTCCGCAATTGCCATTATGGATTCTATGAGAATTTATTATATTATATTTTTGCTTGTCCAAAAGACCTTTTGTTTTGTTTGCCTCGTTAATCCAAGCGATTCAGATTGTACAAAATTCTTACAGGGCTTGACAGGGTAGACACAGGGAGGATGTTTCCCCTGGCTGGAGAGTCTAGAACCAGGGGTCACAGTCTCAGAATAAAGGGTCGGCCATTTAGGACTGAGATGAGGAGAAATTTCTTCACTCAGGGGGTGGTGAATCTTTGGAATTCTCTGCCCCAGAGGGCTGTGGAGGCTCAGTCATTGAGTATATTCAAGACAGAGATTGATAGATTTTTGAAAATTGAGGGAATCAAGGGATATGGGGATAGTGCAGGAAAGTGGAGATGAGGTAGAAGGTCAGCCATGATCTTATTGAATGGCGGAGCAGGCTCGAGGGGCCGAATGGCCCACTCCTGCTCCTATTTCTTATGTTCTAAGTGCGCCATTTTGGATTGGGCTTCTCCAGGGGCAATAAAATCACACACCAGAACTAGTTAAAGCAATGAATAAGCTACTGAAATTAGGGCCTGCGCTTGTCGTTAAGACTCTTTTTTTCTGACATTGGGCTTCGCCAGCTGCCGAATTCACCGCGTGAACATTCACCCAGTATGGCGTGGTGTTAACACGCAGGAAGGACGCTTCAGTGCTGCTGGTTAAAAGAGCTCACCCACTACTTAACAAGTTGCTGGGTTTATGGGATAATCATTTATCCTCATCCTTAATACAAGTTCGAGGACTCGGAACCCATCACAGGCAATGTCCACGAAACTGGTACCGAAGGATACTCACGTGCAGCGGACTCCTCGGGTTCTGTAAGCACGTTATCTTGGCTGCTCATGTTAACCTAAGTACGTCGAGGTCGAATCTTTCAGTTCCTCATTCTCGCGAGAGCCTTGGTTCGCCACTATTTCTGGGAAGTTGTTTTGCGTCTTCTTCCGTGAAGAAAGACACAAAGTACTTGTTTAATTTCTCTGCCACTTCCTTATCCCCCCCATTATAATTGCTTCTGTCTCAGCCTCTAAGGGACCCACATCCGGCTCGTACTGAGATTGCGCCTCCCGTCCACCATTTTGCCTGCGTCAAATGGGCACTACTCATCGAATTACTCGTCAGTTGAATTTATGCAGCACTTTGTTATACCTCTGAAACATCCCTGAGAGAGAGCTTCCATTGATAGCGCACTTTATCACATCTCAGAAACAACCAAAAGAAATCATTTGTATTGGCATTTATCACGCTGCAGGAACATCCCACAGAAAGAACTTGGCCTAGAAATTCGACTCGGGGCGGTGGCGCAAAAACAGATGATATCGGATCGGTCGCCCGTTATACGCAGCGCCCGATATTCAGTTCTGAACATCGGGCACTGCTGCGTATAATGGGGAGCCCATCCAATACCGTCTGTTTTGCGCCACCGCCCCGAGATGAATTTCTAGGCCCCTGTATTTATACAGTACTTTATCACATCTCAGTAACTACCCACAGAAGGAACTTGTATTCATATAGCACTGCAAAGTATTACAGTAAACTCTTCCGTATCCAGTACCAACAGGAACGGGATGTTGCCGGTTGATTAAAAATTCCGGATAACGGAGAGGTATATCTACCGAGGCTATTTTTAACAAACAAAAATAAAACAGCGCCAAGATGCCGAGTAGTGGCGGTTTGGAGAACTACCCCCCCCCCACTGACTAACTCGGCCACCGCGGGAGACTCGGACTCGGACTCGGCAACATTGCCGGTTATTGAGGTGTTGTTTTCTGAGTGTCAATTTTGCCGGTTATTGGAGAATTCCGGATAATTAGGTGCCGTTTAAATGAGAGTTTACTGTGCTAAGTATTTACAGCAGAGAAACAGGCCATTCGGCCCAACAGGTCGGTGCCGGTGTTTATGCTCTGCACAAGTCTCCCCTCACCCTACTTCATCTCCCCATCAGCACATCCTTCTATTCCTTTCCCCCTCGTGTGCTTATCTAGCTCCCCCTTAAATGTATCTCTGTAATTCACCTCAACTCCTCCCTGTGGTGGCGAGTTCCACATTCTCACCACTCTCTGAGTAAAGAGGTTTCTCCTGAATCCCTGACTGGATTTATTAGTGACTATCTTATATGTAAGGCCAATACGAAAAGCTGGAAATCTGAAATATAAACAGAAAATGGTGGAAACACTCAGCAGGTCAGGCAGCCTCTGTGGAGAGAGAAACAGAGTTAACGGGTCAGGGCAGTGACCCTTCGTCAGAACTGGAAAAAGTCAGAGATGGAACAGGTTTTAAGCAAGTGTAGGGGCAGGGAGAGGGAGGGAGGGGGGGAAGAACAAAAGGGAAGGTCTGTGATCGGGTGGAAGATAGGAGAGATGAAATGACAATAGGGAGGATGGTGCAAGGCAAAAGGAGATGGTAATGGGACAAGTAAAGAAACAAAAGATGGGTCTAGAGGTGTAAATGGGAATATCAGAATCATCAGTAACAACTGCCATCTGAAAAAATGGGAGCCGAGGTTATGATCTGAAATTGTTGAACTCGATATTGAGTCCAGAAGACTGTAAAGTGCCCAATCGAAAGATGAGGTGCTGTTCCTCGAGCTTCCGTTGAGCTTCATTGGAACAATGTAAGAGGCCGAGGGTGGAGAGGTCAGATGGGAGTGGAGCAGAGAATTAAAGTGACAGGCGACCGGAAGCTCGGGGTCACGCTTGCTGACCAAACGGAGGTGTTCCACAAAGCGGTCACCCAATCTGCGTCTGGTCTCCCCAGTATAGAGGAGACCACACCGTGAGCAGCGAATACAGTATACTAACTTGAAAAGAGTCTAAGTAAATCGCTGTTTTACCTGGAAGGAGTGTTTGGGGCCCTAGACAGTGGGAAGGGAGGAGGTAAAAGGGCAGGTGTTGCATCTCCGGCGCTTGCATGGGAAGGTGCCGTAGGAAGGCGAAGGGGTATTGGGGGTGATTGAAGAGTGGACCAGGGTGTCACGGAGGGAGCAGTCCCTTCGGAATGCTGAAAGGGGAGGGGAAGATGTGTCTGTTGGTGGCGTTGTGCTGGAGGTGGCGAAAATGGCGGAGGACGATCCGTTGGATGTGGAGGCTGGTGGGGTGGAAGGTGAGGACAAGGGGAACCCTATCGTGGTTTTGGGATGGAGGGGAAGGGGTGAGAGCAGAGGTGCGGTAAATGGGACGGACACGGTCGAGGGCTCAATCAACAACGGTGGAGGGGAATCCTTGGCCGAGGAAAAAGGAAGACATGTCGGGAGCACTGGTATGGAAGCTGGCAGCGACAGAACAGACGCGGCGGAGACGGAGAAACTGGGTGAATGGAATAGAGTCCTTACAGGGAGCGGGGTGGGAGAAAGTGTAGTCAGGGTAGCTGTGGGAGTCAGTGGACTTGTAGTGGATGTTTATCTATAGCCTATCCCCATAAAATGGAGATACAGAAGTTGATAAGGGAAGGGAAGAGTCAGAGATGGACTGTGTGAAGGAGAGGGAGGGGCGGAAATTTGAAGCAAAGTTGATTACATTTTCCAGTTCGGGGCGAGAGCAGGAAGCAGCACCGATACAGTCAACAATATATCAGGAAAAGAGGTGAGGGAGGGGACCCGAGTAGAACTGGAACAAAGAATGCCCCATGTATCCCACGAAAAGGCAGCCATAGCTAGGGCCCATGCGGGTTCCCATAGCAACGTCTTTTATTTGGAGGAAGTGAGAGGAGTCAAAGGAGAAGTTAGTTGTTCAATACAAGAACAAGTTCAGCCAGGTAGATGAGGGTGGTGGTGGATGGGGACTGGTTGGACTTCCGTTCAAGTAAGAAGCGGAGACCAGAACTGTTCACAGTACTCCAAGTGTGGTCTAAACAAAGTTCTATATAAGTTTAACATAACTTTTCTGCTTTTCAATTCTATCCATTTAGAATTGAACCCCAGTGCTCTGGTTGTTTTTTTTATGGCCTTACTAACCTGCATCGCTACTTTTAGTGATTTGTGTATCTGTATGGCCTCGCCCCTTCCTATCGCTGTAATCTCCTTCAGCCCCACAACCCACCCCCCCCACCCCCGCGCTCCTCTAATTCTGCCCTCTTGTGGATCCCTGATTATAATCGCTCCACCATTAGTGGCCGTGCCTTCTGTTGCCTCGGCCCTAAGCTCTGGAATTCCCTCCCTAAACCTCTCCGCCTCTCCACCTCTCTCCTCCTTTAAGACGCTCCTTAAAAGCTACCTCTTTGACCAAGTTCTTGGTCACCTGCCCTAATTTATCCTTATGTGGCTCGGTGTCAAATTTTTTTTGTCTTAAAATACTCCTGTGCAGCACCCTGGGACGTTTTACTACGTCAAAAACGCGATATAAATACAAGTTGTTGTTGTTGTACCCCCAGATCCCTCTGCTCCTCTACACCATTTAGAGACATATTTTTCAAGGAGTATGTGGCCTCCCTATTCTTCCTACTAAAATGTACTACCTTACACTGATCTATATTGAAGTTCATTTGCCAAATTACAGGCCCATTCTGTAAGTTTATTAATGTCTTCCTGTATTTTGTTGCAGCACGGTGGCATAGTGGTTAGCACTGTTGCCTCACAGCGCCAGGGACCCGGGTTCGAATCCGGCCTCGGGTGACTGTCTGTGTGGAGTTTGCACATTCTCCCCGTGTTTGCGTGGGTTTCCTCCGGGTGCTCCGGTTTCCTCCCACAGTCCAAAGATGTGCAGGTTAGGTTGATTGGCTATGATAAATTGACCCTTAGTGTTAGGGGGATTAAATACGTGGGGTTACGGGGATAGGGTGGGATATGTGTTGGTGTAGGGGTTACGGGGATCAGGTGGGATATGTGTCGGTGCAGGCTCGATGGGCCGAAATGGCCTCTATCTGCACTGTGGGGTTTCTGTGATTCCTCCTCTGTATTGACTACACCTACCAATTTGGCATCCTCTGCAAATTTTCAAATTTTACTTCCGATTCCCGAGTCTAAATCATTGATGTGAAGGGTGAACTGCAGTGGTCCCAGCGCCGATCCTTGTGGAATGCCGCTTCCCACCACTTGCCAATCCGAGTAGCTACCTTTAACCCCTACTCTCTGTTTTGTAGCCCGCTTGCTATCCATTTTGCTATTTGTCCACTGTCTCCACATGTTCTGACCTTAGCCATGAGCAATGTTGCTATCTAAAGGGATCAAGGGATCTGGGGAGAAGGCAGGGACAGGGTACTGAATTTGGATGATCAGCCATGATCTCATTGAATGGCGGAGCAGGCTCGAGGGGCCGAATGGCCTACTCCTGCTCCTATCTTCTATGTTTCAATGTTCCCTTTAATTTTTTTGGGTGCGTGCTGCGCGGCCCATTCAAAATACCGCGCAGGCGTGGTTTTTCCTGTTTAAAAGCTGCTGAGCTGGCTGCGCGGGAGCTGCAGAGCTCCCGCGGCCGCTCGCCTCAAAGGGAATATTGGTCATGAGTCTACTATGCGGTACCTTATCAAAGGCCTTTTGGAAATCCAAATATATTACGTCTACTACCTTACCCTTATCTACCCTTTCTGTTACTTCTTCAAAGAATTAAATAAGGTTGGTAAAGCCTGACCTTTCCTTTAGGAATCCGTGCTGACTACTCTTTATTATATTTTCATTTTCATTTTCAGTGTTTTCGCTCAGGCCAACATCCCCAGCATCAAACCTTTGACCACACTCGATGGACGGGTCACATTGTCCGCATGCCCGATACGAGACTCCCAAAACAAGCGCTCTACTCGGAGCTCCGACATGGCAAGAGAGCCCCGGGTGGGCAGAGGAAACGCTTCAAGTACACCCTCAAAGCCTCCTTGAAAAAGTGCAACATCCCCACCGACACCTGGGAATCCCTGGCCCAAGACCGCACAAAGTGGAGGAGAAGCATCCGGGAAGGTGCCGACACCGAGTCTCTTCGCCGGGAGCAAGCGGAAGCCAAGCGCAAGCAGCGCATGTCAACCCAAGCACCCCACCCACCGGCCCCTTCAACCACCGTCTGCCCCACCTGTGACAGAGACTGTAGGTCCCGCATTGGACTCACAGTCACCTGAGAACTCATTGTTAGTGTGGGAGCAAGTCATCCTCGGTTCCGAGGGACTGCCTAAGAAGAGAAGATATTTTCAATTTCTAGACATTTTTTTATTACATCTTTGAGTTAGGATTCCATTATATTTCCTACCACCGATGTTAAGCTAATTGGTCTATCGTTCCCTGAACTTGTTCTATCTCCCTTTTTAAACATAGGAACCACATTAGCTGTCCGCCAGTCCTCTGGCTCTATTCCTTTTTCTAATGATTTTTTATATATATGTAATAGTGCCTCTGCTATCTCTTCCGTAACTTTTAATATGCGTGGATGCAATGCCTCCGGACCAGGGATTTTATCCTCTCGAAGTTTGATAAGTTTATCAATTATCTCTCCCCCTTTCCATCTTAAATGTCTTTATAGATCTCTTTTTCTAATGTCATGTCCATCATGTAAATCTTTCTGGTAAGAACAGAGGCAAAGTAACTGCTCAATATTTCTGCCATTTTTGCCGTCATTACTTGTGAGTTTATCGTGTGTATCCCTTAGTGACCCTGTCCCTATCCTGATTTTGGTTATTTATGTGTCTGTAGAATACCTTACTATTTCTTTTTATATTCCTTGATCATTTAATTTTGTAGTTTCTCATGGCTTCCTAATTGTTTTTAGACTTCTTTCCAAACCTTTTTGTCATCCTCTCCTTTGTTGTCTATGTACTTAGTGTATGCCCTTCTCTTTAGTTTCAGTCTTGTCCTTATTTCTTTATTCATCCATGGTGTGTCATCACTGGATAATTTGTTCTTGCTTTTTATTGGGATATCTTTCTCCTGGACTCTAGCAGTTTCCCACTGCTGTTCTATTTCTTTCCTTGTCAGTAAATTTTCCTCATTTGTTTCCCTAGTTCCATTCTCATCTGCTTAAAATCAGCTTTTTTCAATTTATTACTTTGGCCTTTGCCTTACTTAAGTCCTGCTCAATCTTTATCTTAAACCTTATTTAGAAGAGTGAGAGGTGATCGCATTGAAACATAGAAAATTCTTACAGGGCTTGACAGGGTGGATGCCGAGAGGATGTTTCCCCTGGCTGGAGGGTCCAGAACTTGGGGGTCGCAGTCTCAGGGTAAGGGGTCGGCCATTTAGGACTGAGATGAGGAGGAATTTCTTCACACAGAGGGCGGTGAATCTTTGGAATTCTTTACCTCAGAGGGCTGTGGAGGCTCAGTCATTGAGTATATTCAAGACAGAGATCGATAGATTTTTGGAAAAAAAGTGATATGGGGATAGTACAGGAAAATGGAGGTGAGGGAGATGATCAGCCATGATCTTATTGAATGGCGGAGCAGGCTTGAGGGGTCATATGGCCGACTCCTGCTCCTAATTTCTTATGTTCTTATTATGTTGTGGTCGCTATTGCCTAGACGTTCCCCTACACTCACTTCTCTTATCTGTTCTGGATCATTTCCCATCACTAGATCCATCAGTGCTCCCTCTCTTGTTGGACGTTTTACATACTGGGTAAAGAAAGGAGTCCAGCATGCATTGTAAAAAATCTATTCCCTGTACCCCTTTTGCTACCTCTTCACCTTCTCCTGCGGTACAAAGGGATCTGGGGGTCCTAGTACAGGAAACTTTGTGCTATCCGGCACCGACGGGACCGAGCTGTTGCCGTCCCATCAAAACTGCCGGACAAACCAGCGCTAATGTTGAAACATACGGAGATTTTGAGCTCCGTATCTGGCAACAAACCCTGTTGCTTAGCAACAGCTTCTAAACAGTCGGCCGTACCTTGCAAGCGTCTTTGTAGCTTAGCAACAGCTTCAGCGAGACCTTGCAGAGCCTGACTGGTGAAAAAAAAGCAACGAAAAGAAAAAAAACCTAACGAAACGGCTCCTGATTTTTGCCGGTGGCTCAAGCATTCCGGACAGTTAACCTCCGGATAAACCAAAGTTTCCTGTACATGAAACACAAAAAGTTAGCATGCAGGTACAGCAAGTAATTAGGAAGCTAGTGGAATGTTGGGCTTTATTGCAAGGGGTATGGAGTATAAAAGTAGGGAAGTTTTGATGCAACTTTACAGGGTGCTGGTGAGACCACACCTGGAGTACTGCGTACAGTTTTGGTCTCCATATTTAAGGAGGGATATACTTACATTGGAGGCAGTGCAGAGAAGGTTCACTTGGTTGATTCCTGGGATGAAGGGGTTGACGTATGAGGAAAGGTTGAGCAGGTTGGGCCTATACTCATTGGAGTTTAGAAGAATGAGAGGTGATCTTATTGAAACATATAAGATTCTGAGGGGGATTGACCGGGTGGATGCTGAGAGGATGTTTCCCCTCGTGGGGGTATCTAGAACTAGGGGGCATAGTTTCAGAATAAGGGGGCACCCATTTAAGACAGAGATGAGGAGGAATTTCTTCTCTCAGAGGGTCGTGAATCTTTGGAATTCTCTACCCCAGAGAGCTGTGGAGACGGAGTCACTGAATATATTCAAGGCGGAGATTGACAGGCATTTGAACTACAGGAGAGTCAAGGGGTTTGGGGAGAGAGCGGGAAAGTGGTGTTGAGGCCAAGATTGGATCAGCCATGATCTTATTGAATGGTGGAGCAGGCTCGAGGGGCCGATTGGCCTACTCCTGCTCCTGGTTCTTATGTTCTTATGAAAACTCCCACAGAAAGAAATTGTATCAATATAGCTCTTTATTACATCCTTCAGAAACCCCCCCATGGCAAGAACTTGCGTTTATATACCGCTGTATCACATCTCAAAAAACATCCTACAGAGAGCACTTGTATCTATATAGCACTTTATCACATCTCTCAGATATATCCCGCAGAGGGAACTAGTACAGGAAACTTTGTGCTATCCGGCACCGACGGGACCGAGCTGTTGCCGTCCCATCAAAACTGCCAGACAAACCAGCGCTAATGTTGAAACATACGGAGATTTTGAGCTCCGTATCTGGCAACAAACCCTAACAGCTTCTAAACAGTCGGCCATACCTTGCAAGCGTCTCTGTAGCGCCTCTGTAGCTTAGCAACAGCTTCAGCGAGACCTTGCAAAGCAACGAAAAGAAAAAAAACCTAACGAAGCGGCTCCTGATTTTTGCCGGTGGCTCGAGCTTGCCGGACATTTAGCCTCCGGATAACACAAAGTTTCCTGTATTTATATATAAACACATCTCAGAAACATCCCACAGAAAGTTGTATTGATATAGCCCTTTATCACATCCTCAGAAACAAGCCACGGAGAGAACTTGTATCTATATAGCACTTTATCAGATCTCTCAGAAATATCCCGCAGAGGGAACTAGTATTTATATAGCATTTTATCATGGGGGAAAAATTCGGTTGCTTTGCGCCTCCCGTTAGCGCAGGGCGCTAATGGGTTGCAAAGCAACTAACGCCCGGGCGCGGCGATGTTTGCACCGCTCGCGAAATTGACCAGACATTTTGCTGCGGCGCTAAACACTACCGCCACGATCTCCTGTGCCTGTAGATCGTGACATCAGTCGAGCGTGCAACGCCCCGGTAGTGCCCCGGACTAGATATTGAGTGGCGCCCCCTGCCTTTCCACCTGCCGCTAGCAACGACAGGTTGAGGGGAACATTTTGCAGTCGGGAAGGGACTGGGGGAGCGCTATTTAAAGGCGACCGCTTCCTGCCTTTTTTTGTCGGCGACGTTTTTGCACCACGCATTCTGAGAGAGAGAGAGAGAGACTTCTGGAGAGATTCAACGCTGTGTGAAGGAGTTTTGGGTACTGAGCAGCACTTTGCAGGTTGATTTTGATTTGACCTTCCTTGCATCGATTTAGAAGAGACTGTGGGGGCTGCACTCTGAGCTCTTTCCCTGGACCTCTCCATTGTTCTTTCCAGCAGATTTGATGTACAGGTCTCTCCAGGCCAAGATTCAAGGCTGCAATGAGCAGGGTGTGGATGGAGAGCAAGATCGACCCTCCCCTTTAAGAACTGGCCGGCGCCAGTGTGTCTGTGTCCCATTGCTGACTGACATCACATGAGCTTCACCAGCGCTCTGAGGTAACGCCTCGCTCCTCGGCGTTAGCGCCTTAATAGAGGTGTGTAGTGCCTGATTTAGCGCTCCAATCACCTCCAGGGGCGATAGAAGCCAAGTTTGCAGTCAGAGGCGATAATTAGCGCCAGGCGCTAAACTTTGTGCCTGGCCGATAATCGCGCCCCAAACGGGGCGATACCGAATTTCTCCCCTCATATCTCATACAAATATCCCACAGAAGGAACATGTATTTATCAGCAACCCTAAACCGCATCCCCACAAACCACGGCAGATGTGGATAGTTGTGGCTCCACATCAGCCGTACGAAGTAGTAGTAGTACTTTATCACATCTCAGAACACATCCCACAGAAAGATCTTGCGTTGATACAAAACTTTATCGCAGCTCAGAGAGATCCTGTTGTGCCTCGTGGCCAACTGGTCTTGAAATGCAATGACTGTTGTTACAGGGATGCAGCTCAGTGAGATCCCACAGACAGCAATGCAGAGAGTCATAGTCATACAGCACAGAAAGAGGCCCTTCGGCCCATCGTGTCCGCGCCGGCCATCAAGCCCTGTCTATTCTAATCCCATTTTCCAGCACTTGGTCCATAACATTGTATGCGATGGCGTTTCAAGTGCTCATCCAAATGCTTCTTGAATGTTGTGAGGGTTCCTGCCTCTACCACCCTTTCAGGCAGTGAGTTCCAGATTCCAACCACCCTCTGGGTGAAAAAGTTTTTCCTCAAATCCCCTCTAAACCTCCTGCCCCTTACCTTGAAACTATGCCCCCTGGTTATTGAGCCCTCTACTAAGGGGAAAAGTTCCTTTCTATCTACCCTATCTATGCCCCTCATTATTTTGTACACCTCAATCAGGTCCCCCTCAGCCTTCTCTGCTCTAAGGAAAACAACCCCAGCCTGTCCAGTCTCTCTTCATAGCTGAAGCGCTCCAGCCCAGGTAACATCCTGGTGAATCTCCTCTGCACCCTCTCCAATGCAATCACATCCCTCCTATAGTGTGGCGACCAGAACTGCACACAGTATTCCAGCTGTGGCCTAACTAGCGTTTTGTGCAGCTCCATCATAACCTCCCTGCTCTTATATTCTATGCCTCGGCTAATGAAGGCAAGTACCCCATATGCCTTTTTAACCACCTTATCTACCTGTCCTGCTGCCTTCAGGGATCTATGTACATGCACACCAAGGTCCCCCTGACCCTCTGTCCTTCCGAGGGTCCTACCATTCATTGTGTATTCCCTTGCCTTGTTTGCAATGCAGCTCATTTCCAATGAACCAGTTGCTGCCGTTGTTGGTTGCGGGGGGGGGGGGGGGGGGCAAAATGCTGGTCAGTGAGCTCCGTGCTCTTCTAACAATAGTGCCAGGAATCCTGAACATCCAAAGGAACCTCGGCATAACGTCTCATCGGAAAGATGGCACCCACCACCAACAAAGCAGCGTTCCTGCACCAGGAGTGTCAGCCTGTAGCGTGGGCTCAAACCCTGTGTGGGGCTTGAACCCACTACCTTCTTTTCATGAGGCTAGAGTCAATCCTTTAGGACTGAGATGAGAAGAAATTTCTTCACTCAGAGGGTGGTGAATCTTTGGAATTCTCTACCCGAGGTGCTGTGGAGGCTCAGTCATTGGGTATATTCAAGACAGAAGTCGATAGATTTTTGAGCACCAAGGGAATCATGGGATATGGGGAGCGGGCGGAAAGGTGGAGATGAGGTCGAAGATCAGCCATGTGTCAGCTGTGGCTCAGTGGGTCGCACTCTCGCCTCTTGAGTCAGAACGTTGTGGGTTCAAGTCCCACTCCAGGGACTTGAGAACATAAAGCAAGGCTGACACTCCAGTGCAGTGCTGAGGGAGCGCTGCACTGTCAGAAGTGCCATCTTTCGGAAGAGACTTAAACCGAGGCCTCATCTGCTCTCTGAGGTGGACGTAAATGATGCCATGGCACTATTTCGAAGAAGAGCAGGGGAATTATCCCTGGTGTCCTGGCCAATATTTCTCCCTCAACCAACATAACAAAAAAACAGATTATCCTTGTCCTTGTACATGAGTCACTGAAAGTGAATGTGCAGGTGCAGAAAGCCATTAGGAAGGCAAATGGTATGCTGGCCTTCATTACAAGAGGATTTGAGTACAGGAGTAAAGAAGTCTTACTCCAATTATATCGGGCCTTGGTGAGACCACACCTGGAGTACTGTGTACAATTTTGGTCTCCTTACCTAAGGAAGGATATACTTGCCATAGAGGGAGTACAACGAAAGATCACAAGATTGATTCCTGGGATGACGGGACTGTCGTATGAGAAGAGATTGAGTAAACTAGGCCTGTATTCTCTTGAATTCAGAAGAATGATTGGGGATCTCATTGAAGCATACAAAATTATTACAGGGCTTGATAGGGTGGATGCTGGGAGAATGTTTCCCTTAGCTGGGAGTCTAGAACCAGGGACCACAGCCTCAGGATAAAGGGTAGGCCATTCAGGACTGAGATGAGAAGAAATTTCATCACACAGAGGGTGGTGAATCTTTGGAATTCTCTACCCCAGAGGGCTGTGGAGGCTCCGTCATTGGGTATATTCAAAACAGAAGTTGATAGATTTCTGACTGGTAAGGGCATCAAGGGATATGGCGATAGGGCCGGTAAATGGAGTTGAGGCAGAAGATCAGCCATGATCTCATTGAATGGCGGAGCAGGCTCGAAGGGCCGAATGGCCTACTCCTACTCCTATTTCTTATGTTCTTATCTGGTCATTATCACATTGCTGTTTGTGGGAGCTTGCTGTGTGTAAATTGGCTGCCACGTTTCCCACATTACAACAGTGACTCCATTCCAAAAGTACTTCATTGGCTGTAAAGCGCTTTGAGGCGTCCGGTGGTCGTGAAAGGCGCTATATAAATGCAAGTCTTTCTGACCTTATTGAATGGTGGAGCGGGCTTGGAGGGCCGAATTCTTATTCTTAAACCCAACGGAGAGAAGTCACACACAATTTAGGGAATGCATGCATCATAGAATCATAGAATTGTTCAGCACGTGTAAGGAGGCCGTGAGGTCTGTGCTGGCCCTTTCCCACCCCATATCCCTGAAATAATTTTTATTCACTCAAGTCCTTTTATCCAATTCCCTTTATTTTTTGAAGACAAGAAAGAAAGATTTGCATTTATATGTCGCCTTTCATGACCACCGGACGTCTCGAAGCGCTTTACAGCCAATGAAGTACTTTTTGGAGTGTTGTCACTGTTGTAACTTGGGAATTGCGGCAGCCAATTTCCGCACAGCAAGCTCCCACAAACAGCAATGTGATAATGACCAGACCATCTGCTTTTGTTATGTTGGTTGAGGGGTAAATATTAGCCAGAACACCGGGGATAACTCCCCTGCTCTTCTTCGAAATAGTGTCGTGGGATCTTTTACGTCCACCTAAGAGAGCAGACGGGGCCTCGGTTTAATGTCTCATCCGAAAGACGACAGTGCAGCACTCCCTCAGCACTGCACTGGAGTATCAGCCTAGCTTTATGTGCACAAGGACTGTGAACCCACAACCTTCTGACTGTTGAATGCTGCCGGGGGGGGGGGGGGGGGGTTGAAAAATGCATACAGGCCACTTTTGTTTGTTGTTGCAAAAAAGTGTCGCAAGGTCTACTTACAGAAAGTGGGCGTGAGATGCTGGCGGATTCCCCTCCGGGTTTGCTCAATTCATTGTGCAGTTTTTTTTGACTGTGAACTCGCTGTCCCGCGGCCACGCGCCCACTGCCGCTTGAGTCCCCATGGTGATCCCCGGGACACGTGGTGTCTGCTCCATTGTGACGACGGAGGAGAGGGCGCCGAAGGCAGGTGGTGGGTGGGAGGGGCATCCCGCGCTGCGCATGCTCGCTCTCGCACCGCAGCCGGGACTACAACTCCCAGGCAGCATTGCGACAGCGGCGGGGCGCTCCGCGCTTGCGCAAGCGCAGTGGGCTAAAATGCTGCGCCTGTGATAGGCACATTATTACACACATATAGGCTCAGTGCAATTGAAGTGAACGTGCCATATGCATTGCATTACATAGGATTACGTAGGATATAAGGCACAGAAACAGGCCATTTGGCCCAACCAGTCCATGCCGACGTTTATGCTCCACTCGAGCCTCCTCTCGTCTTTCCTCATCTAACTCTATCAGCGTAACCCTCTATTCCCTTCTCCCTCATCTGCTTGTCCAGCCTCCCCTTAAATGTATCGATACTATTCGCTTCAACCACTCCCTGTGGTAGCGAGTTCCACATTCTCACCACTCTGGGTAAAGAAGTTTCTCCTGAATTCCCTATCGGATTTCTTGGTGACTATCTTATGTTGATGGCCTCTAGTTATGCTCTTCCTCACAAGTGGAAACATTCTGTCTCTATCCAATCTAGCAAAACCGTTCATAATTTTAAAGACCTCTATTAGGTCACCCCTCAGCCTTGTCCTTTCAAGAGAAAAAAGACCCAGCCTGTTCATCCTTTCCTGACATGTATACCTCGCATTTCTAGTATCATCCTTGTAAATCTTCTCTGCACCCTCTCCAGTGCCTCTATATGCTTTTTATAATATGGCGACCAGAACTGTACGCAGTACTCTTAAGTGTGGTCTAACCAAGGTTCGATACAGGTTTAGCATAACTTCCCTACTTTTCAATTCTATACCTCTAGAAATAAACCCTAGTGCTTGGTTTGCTTCTTTTATGGCCATGCAAACCTGTATGCCCACAATTCAGGTGTCATTGGTGTACACGTTCCATATTTTCTTTATTCGTTCCTGGGATGTGGGCGTCCCTGGCAAGGCCAGCATTTATTGCCCACACCTAATTCTATAATCATAGAATGGTTACAGCATGGAAGGAGGCCATTCAGCCCGTTGAGCCCGTGCCGGCTCTCTGCAAGAGCACTTCAGCTAGTCCCACTCCCCTGCCCTTTCCCCGTAGCCCTGCAAATTTTTTTCCTTCAGGTGCTTATCCAATTCCCCTTTGAAAGCTGTGATTGAATCTACCTCCACCACCCTGTCAGGCAGTGCATTCCAGATCTTAACCACTCGCTGAGCAAAAAAGTTTTCCCTCATGTCGCCTTTGGTTCTTCGGCCAATCACCTTAAATCTGTGTCCTCTTGTTCTCGACCCTTCCGCCAATGGGAACAGTTTCTCTCTACTTTGTCTAGACCCCTCATGAGTTTGAACACCTCTATCAAATCTCCTCTCAACCATCTGTGCTCCAAGGAGAACAACCCCAGCTTCTCCAGTCTATCCACGTAACTGAAGTCCCTCATCCCTGGAACCATTCTTGTAAATCTTTTCTGCACCATCTCTAAGGTCTTCACATCCCTCCTAAAGTGTGGTGCCCAAAATTGGACACAATACTCCAGTTGAGACGGAACCAGTGTTTTATAAAGGTTCATCATAACTTCCTTGCTTTTGTACTCTATGCCTCTATTTATGAAGCCCAGGATCCTGTATGCTTTTTAATCGCTTTCTCAACCTGCCCTGCCACCTTCAACGATTTGTGCACACATACCCCCAGGTCTCTCTGTTCGTGCACCCTCTTTAGAATTGTACCCTTTAGTTTATATTGCCTCTCCTCGGGGTGTTGGGGGTGATTGAGGAGTGGACCAGGGTGCCACGGAGGGAACGGTCCCTTTGAGAAGATGGTGGTGAGCCGCCTTCTTGAACCGCCACAGTCCTTCTGCTGAAGTTATGCCTACAGTGCTGTTAGGGAGGGAGTTCCAGGATTTTCACCCAGCCATGATGAAGGAACGGCTGATATATTTCCAAGTCAGGATGGTGTGTGACTTGGAGGGGAACTTGGAGGTGGTGGTGTTCCCATGCGCCTGCTGCCCTTGTCCTTCTCAGCGGTAGAGGTTGTGGGATTGGGAGGTGCTGCCGAAGAAGCCTTGCTGTAGATGGTACACACTGCAGCCACGGTGCGCCGGTGGTGGAGGGAATGAATGTTTAAGGTGGTGGATGGGGTGCCAATCAAGTTGGCTGCTTTTTCCTGGATGGTGTCGAGCTTCTTGTTGGAGCTGCACCCATCCAGGTAAGTGGAGAGTATTCCATCACACTCCTGACTTGTGCCTTGTAGATGGTGGAAAGGTTTTGGGGAGTCAGGAGGTGAGACACTCGTCACAGAATACCCAGTCTCTGACCGGCTCTTGTAGCCACTGTATTTATGTAGCCGGTCCAGTTCAGTTTCTGGTTAATGGTGTTGATGGTGAGGGATTTGGCGATGGTAATGCTGTTGAATGTCAAGGGACAGTGGTTAGACTCTCGCTTGTCGGAGATGGTCATTACCTGGCACTTGAGTGGCGCGAATGTTAAAAATAACATAAGACTGAAGATAAAAGAAATAGGAGCTGAGGGTATAGGTCGGACTGAGATAAGGTCGGGGAACAAATACAGAAGTTTAAAAATCTGTTATGTAAGGGTTTGATAGGGTAGATGTAGAGAAGATGTTTCCACTGTCGGTGAGACCAGAACTAGGGGCCGTAAATATAAGATAATCACAAAAAAAATATGGAATTCAGGAGAAACATCTTCACCCAGAGAGTGGTTAGAATGTGGAACTCGCTACATCAAGGAGTAGTTGAGCAGAATAGCATAGAAGCATTTAAGGGGAAGCTAGATATGCACATGAGGGAGAAAGGAATAGAAAGATAACGTTGATGGGGTGAGATGAAGAGGGGTGCGATGAGACTCGTGTGGAGCATAAACACCGGCATGGACCAGTTGGGCCAAATGACCTGTTTCTCTGCTGTAAATACTTTGTAGAGAGATGTTACTCTGTATCTAACCCGTGCTGTACCTGCCCTGGGAGTGTTTGATGGGACAGTGTAGAGGGAGCTTTACTCTGTATCTAACCCGTGCTGTACCTGCCCTGGGAGTGTTTGATGGGACAGTGTAGAGCGAGCTTTACTCTGTATCTAACCCGTGCTGTACCTGCCCTGGGAGTGTTTGATGGGACAGTGTAGAGGGAGCTTTACTCTGTATCTAACCCGTGCTGTACCTGCCCTGGGACTGTTTGATGGGACAGTTTAGAGGGAGCTTTACTCTGTATCTAACGCGTGCTGTACCTGCCCTGGGAGTGTTTGATGGGACAGTGTAGAGGGAGCTTTACTCTGTATTTGACCCGTGCTGTACCTGCCCTGGGAGTGTTTGATGGGACAGTGTAGAGGGAGCTTAACTCTGTATCTAACCCGTGTTGTACCTGCCCAGGGAGTGTTTGATGGGACAGTGTAGAGGGAGCTTTACTCTGTATCTAACCCATGCTGTACCTGCCCTGGGTGTGTTTGATGGGACAGTGTAGAGGGAGCTTTACTCTGTATCTAACCCGTGCTGTACCTGCCCTGGGAATGTTTGATGGGACAGTGTAGAGGGAGCTTTACTCTGTATCTAACCCGTGCTGTACCTGCCCTGGGAGTGTTTGATGGGACAGTGTAGAGGGAGCTTTACTCTGTATCTAACCCATGCTGTACCTGCTCCGGGAGTGTTTGATGGGACGGTGCAGAGGGAGCTTTACTCTGTATCTAACCCGTGCTGTACCTGCCCTGGGAGTGTTTCATTGGGACAGTGTAGAGGGAGCTTTACTCTGCATCTAACCCGTGCTGTACCTGCCATGGGAGTGTTTGATGGGACAGTGTAGAGGGAGCTTTACTCTGTATCTAACCCGTGCTGTACCTGCTCTGGGAGTGTTTCATGGGACAGTGTAGAGGGAGCTTTACTCTGTATCTAACCCGTGCTGTACCTGCTCCGGGAGTGTTTGATGCGACAGTGTAGAGGGAGCTTTACTCTGTATCTAACCCGTGCTGTACCTGCCCTGGGAGTGTTTGATGGGACAGTGTGGAGGGAGCTTTACCCTGTATCTAAACCGTGCTGTACCTGTCCTGGGAGTGTTTGATGGGACAGTGTAGATGGAGCTTTACTCTGTACCTAACCCGTGCTGTACATGCTCCGGGAGTGTTTGATGGGACAGTGTAGAGGGAGCTTTACTCTGTATCTAACCCGTGCTGTAACTGCCCTGGGAGTGTTTGATGGGAGAGTGTAGAGGGAGCTTTACTCTGTATCTAACCCGTGCTGTACCTGCTCTGGGAGTGTTTGATGGGACAGTGTAGAGGGAGCTTTACTCTGTATCTAACGCGTGCTGTACCTGCTCCGGGAGTGTTTGATGGGACAGTGTAGAGGGAGCTTCACTCTGTATCTAACCCGTGCTGTACCTGCCCTGGGAGTGTTTGATGGGACAGTGTAGAGGGAGCTTTACTCTGTATCTAACCCGTGCTGTACCTGCCCTGGGAGTGTTTGATGGGACAGTGTAGAGGGAGCTTTACTCTGTATCTAACCCGTGCTGTACCTGCTCCGGGACTGTTTGACGGGACAGTGTAGAGGGAGCTTTACTCTGTATCTAACCCGTGCTGTACCTGTCCTGGGAGTGTTTGATGGGACAGTGTAGAGGGAGATTTACTCTGTATCTAACCCGTGCTGTGTTGTGTATGTAATATGTGTGCTACTTTGAACCTATGGACAGGACTGCACTACTTGTTGGGCGTAGTGATACGCAGTACCACTCCTGGCCATAGGGGTATAAATAGTACTGTGGGTACTGATCTCCCCTCAGTTCCCGCCTGTGGGCATGAAGTAAAGACCTATGTATAGTCCCTACCTCTAACCAGTAAAGACCTGTTTTATTGTTACTGATTAAGTCTGAGTATTAATTACTTGAACAACTCACAGATTTAACACTGGCGACGAGTCTGATTCGGACCCTGCGGCAGTCACTCCACGGCAGCTTCGTCCACAGCCAGGACGTTGCAGAGAGGTTTCCACCCTCTCCACCCCACTGGAAGACATCCTGACCTCGGAGCCTCCATCGGCGACCGTCAGCTTCTTCTCCAGCTTGGTGGTGGGTAAGCCGTTGTCTGAGCCGGGCAGCGACGCGACAGGCAGTCGACCGCGTTGGCCGCACGAACGGGGCTGGGGGAGCTGGAGGAATAGGGCGCGAGAGCCGCTTCGAGCGGGAGGCGTTTCAACAGAGCGATCGCATCTCCTGATAAGAGCCGAGAGCCGCTTCGCGATCCAGCGATCGCATCCGCTGATAAGGGCCGCACTCGGGCGATCGCGGCGAAGATAAGGGCCACACTCGGGGGCTGAAGGGAGACGGCGTTGGGGGACGGGTGAAGACCGTCAAGCGCGGGAAAACCGCCATTTTGTGGGCGGAGGACGACGGCAAGAGCGGGAAGCCGCCATCTTGGATAGCAGTAAAAAAAAAAAAATCTGAGAAATTGCAAATCTGATAAAGTACTACAATGCCTAAACACGGGAATATTAGCAACTTTGATAGTGACATCGAAGATTGGGCCATATATGTTGAACGAGTTAAAAATTATTGTAAGGCCAATAAAATTCATGAGGCTGATAAAGCACTAACATTATTAAATTTAATGGGTGCGAAGACATACGGGCAATTGAAACACCTGTTATCACCAGATGAACCGGCGGATAAGACGTTCGATGAGATTGTTACTGTCCTGAAAGATCATCTAAACCCCACGCCGCTGATGCTAGCGGAACGATTTAAATTTTACGACAGAAGGCAGCTACAGCATGAAAGCAATGCTGATTATTTGCTGGAATTGCGTAAATTAGCGAAATATTGCCAGTTTGGAACGGGACTGACAGAGGCACTTCGAGACAAATTTGTGTGTGGTTTATTTAAACAGGATACACAAAAGCGACTGCTCGAGGAGAATGAGCTGACGCTTGAGAAGGCGGTCACTATGGCAGCAGCACACGAAGCCGCAGCGAGAGGCACGGCAGTAATGCAGCTACGGTCACCGGAGCTCAGTGCACACAAATTGGGTGTGAGTTCTGGCAAATGTTATCGTTGTGGAAAGACAACGCATGATCAGAACCAGTGTTGGTTTAAAAACCAAGAATGTAGAACTTGTGGTAGGCTTGGACATATAGCTAGAGTATGCAGGTCAGCGAAGAAGACCAGCAACAAGAAGTCACCGCAAGGAAAATACGCAAAGGTACACAAGGTGACCGAACAGGAGTCCGATTCAGACGCTAGCAGTAATGAACTGGCTAGCTTAAGAGTACTCAACGCTGGTAAGGGTGCAGACCTCCAGACAATTTGGGTCACTCTTCAGATAGAAGGAGTCCAAGTAAAACTGGAATTGGACACTGGATCGGCATTGACGGTCATAAATAAGAAAGATTACGGAAAGTTATTCCAACATATTCCCCTACAGGATACGGGGATTATATTGGAAACATACACGGGGCAAAGAGTGTACCCCATCGGGAAAATAGAGGTTGCAGTGGTCCACAAGGGCGAAGACAGTCAAATAATGGACTTATATGTGATATCTGAAGGAGGTCCTCCACTACTAGGACGGGAGTGGATTAGGAAAATGAATATGGACTGGCATTTCCTACAAACAATAACGAGTGAGAACTCGGTGAAGATAGTCGGCCCAGACTCTGGAACGGATGATGGTAAGCCCAACTCAGGTGCAAAAGACAAAGTTTCAGCACAGAATTCCACTGAGCAACAACAACATAGTTTAACTGTGGATTCTGAGTCTGGCAAGTCTACTGATGTGCCCATTTCTGAGGGACACCGGGCTCGAACTCAACTCCATTTCAAACTACAACAGCAATTAGAACAAATGCTTCGCCGTTGTGAGCAAGAGTTGAATGCAACGAAAGAGTTCTTTGATATAGAGTTGGAGAATCTGGAAAGACAACAGAAGCAGCTGATGGAGAAAATGGAGCAGGAGCACACAAAACGTCTGATGTCAGAGGAGTTAACGGTCAGCCAACTCCTGCATATGCTGAAGGACAGGACTCTGAAATGGGAAAAACTTGAACACGAACTTCAATATTCAAACGAAAGGGGTGTCGGAGCTCTCAAAGGTTATTGGAAGAGCTGAGGTGGCAACACAGACTGAGATGACTGCAACAGAGCAGCCCTTGGATGCCAAAAGTACGCTGACTCACGTCAACGTAGAACAACAGACCGCTGAAACAGCTGCTCCAGTAGAGGGGTTGAATAGTCCGATCAATCAATCTCCAAAAGAAGTTGAAGTAGTAAAATCTCAAATGAGGTCATTAGTAAACGACTTGCTGAAAGCCCAGAAAAAGCTGGATGAAGAGGTACGCATGAAGAAGTCTCTTCAGGAAAGATGTCTGGACTTGGAACAAAAGCTGGCTAACGCCCAGCTGGGTATGGAGGAAATAGAAGACCCTCTCGCTGGCCTAGATCAGGACGACACCGAATATTACTATGTCCTGTCCTGCCCAACTTGTAACTTCGACTCCCACCATACAGAAATCATGGAGGAGCACCGAAAGTCTACGGAACATCGGGAGAAGGTGGCTCTACTACGGAAAAAGGAGGGAGAGAAGGAGGAACTGCGCATGCAGCTGGCAGCTGACAGTGGAGCCCAGAGAGTCTCCAAGAAGCAGAAAAGGAAAAGTCGAAACAGAAGATGACCCATCTGAACCATTATTACCTCTACCAGATCACACACGTGGTCCCTCCGAACGGAGCCAATTCAGTTCGGAAGTTCAAACTGTTAAATCCATGGAAGGACTATTGAATGAGTCACTCCAGCAACGTGAACCGACTCCACCACAGAGATTGAATCTGTGAACTGTTTTCCGCAGAGACTGAATCTGTGATCTGTTTTGACATGAAGTTATCTATGTATCTATGTTATTCTGTAATGTAAACCTGAAGTTATATATGTATATATGTGATTACGTTATGTTAAATGGGGAGATGACTGTAAAGCTAGGAAGGGAGGAATGTTGTGTATGTAATATGTGTGCTACTTTGAACCTATGGACAGGACTGCACTACTTGTTGGGCGTAGTGATACGCAGTACCACTCCTGGCCATAGGGGTATAAATAGTACTGTGGGTACTGATCTCCCCTCAGTTCCCGCCTGTGGGCATGAAGTAAAGACCTATGTATAGTCCCTACCTCTAACCAGTAAAGACCTGTTTTATTGTTACTGATTAAGTCTGAGTATTAATTACTTGAACAACTCACAGATTTAACATGCTGTACCTGCCCTGGGAGTGTTTGATGGGATAGTGTAGAGGGAGCTTTACTCTGTATCTAACCCGTGCTGTACCTGCCCTGGGAGTGTTTGATGGGACAGTGTAGAGGGAGCTTTACTCTGTATCTAACCTGTGCAGTACCTGCCCTGGGAGTGTTTGATGGGACAGTGTAGAGGGAGCTTTACTCTGTATCTAACCCGTGCTGTACCTGCCCTGGGAGTGTTTGATGGGACAGTGTAGAGGGAGCTTTACTCTGTATCTAACCCATGCTGTACCTGCCCTGGGAGTGTTTGATGGGACAGTGTAGAGGGAGTTTTACTCTGTATCTAACCCGTGCTGTACCTGCCCTGGGAGTGTTTGATGGGACAGTGTAGAGGGAGCTTTACTCTGTATCTAACCCGTGCTGTACCTGCTCCGGGAGTGTTTGATGGGACAGTGTAGAGGGAGCTTTACACTGTATCTAACCCGTGCTGTACCTGTCCTGGGAGTGTTTGATGGGACAGTGTAGAGGGAGATTTACTCTGTGTCTAACCCGTGCTGTACCTGCCCTAGGAGTGTTTGATGGGACAGTGTAGAGGGAGCTTTACTCTGTATCTAAATCGTGCTGTACCTGCCCTGGGAGTGTTTGATGGGACAGTGCAGAGGGACCTTTACTCTTTATCTATCCCGTGCTGTACCTGCCCTGGGAGTGTTTGATGGGACAGTGTAGAGGGAGCTTTACTCTGTATCTAACCCGAGCTGTACCTGCCCTGGGAGTGTTTGATGGGACAGTGTAGAGGGAGCTTTACTCTGTATCTAACCCGTGCTGTACCTGCCCTGGGACTGTTTGATGGGACAGTGTAGAGGGAGCTTTACTCTGTATCTAACCCATGCTGAACCTGCCCTGGAAGTATTTGATGGGACAGTGTAGAGGGAGCTTTACTCTGTATCCAACCCGTGCTGTACCTGCCCTGGGGGTGTTTGATGGGACAGTGTAGAGGGAGCTTTAGTTTGTTTCCAACCCGTGCTGTACCTGCCCTGGGGGTGTTTGATGGGACAGTGTAGAGGGAGCTTTACTCCATATCTAGCCCATGCTGTACCTGCCCCGGGAGTGTTTGATCGGACAGTGTAGAGGGGGTTTTACTCTGTATCTAACCCGTGCTGTACCTGCCCTGGGGGTGTTTGATGGGACAGTGTAGAGGGAGCTTTACTCTGTATCTAACCCGTGCTGTACCTGCCCTGGGAGTGTTTGATAGGACAGTGTAGAGGGAGCTTTACTCTGTATCTAACCCGTGCTGTACCTGCTCCGGGAGTGTTTGATGGGACAGTGTAGAGGGAGCTTTACTCTGTATCTAACCTGTGCTGTACCTGCCCTGGGAGTGTTTGATGGGACAGTGTAGAGGGAGCTTTACTCTGTATCTAACCCGTGCTGTACCTGCCTTGGGAGTGTTTGATGGGACAGTGTAGAGGGAGCTTTACTCTGTATCCAACCCGTGCTGTACCTGCCCTGGGAGTGTTTGATGGGACAGTGTAGAGGGAGCTTTACTCTGTATCTAAGCCGTGATGTACCTGCTACGGGAGTGTTTGATGGGATAGTGTAGAGGGAGCTTTACTCTGTATCTAACCCGTGCTGTACCTGCTCCGTGAGTGTTTGATGGGACAGTCTAGAGGGAGCTTTACTCTGTGTCTAACCCATGCTGTACCTGCCCTGGGAGTGTTTGATGGGACAGTGTAGAGGAAGCTTTACTCTGTATCTAACCCGTGCTGTACCTGCCCTGGGAGTGTTTGATGGGACAGTGTAGAAGGAGCTTTACTCTGTATCTAACCCATGCTGTACCTGCCCTGGACGTGTTTGATGGGACAGTGCAGAGGGAGCTTTACTCTGTATCCAACCCGTGCTGTACCTGCCCTGGGGCTGTTTGATGGGACAGTGTAGAGGGAGCTTTACTCTGTATCTAACCCGTGCTGTACCTGCACCGGGAGTGTTTGATGGGACACTGTAGAGGGGGCTTTACTCTGTATCTAACCCATGCTGTACCTGCCCTGGGGGTGTTTGATGGGACAGTGTAGAGGGAGCTTTACTCTGTATCTAACCCGTGCTGTACCTGCCCTGTGAGTGTTTGATGGGACAGTGTAGAGGGAGCTTTACCCTGTATCTATCCTGTGTTGTACCTGCCCCGGGAGTGTTTGATGGGACAGTGTAGAGGGAGCTTTACTCTGTATCTAACCCGTGCTTCACCTGCCCCGGAAGTGTTTGATGGGACAGTGCAGAGGGAGCTTTACTCTGTATCTAACCCGTGCTGTACCTGTCCTGGGAATGTTTGATGGGGCAGTGTAGAGGGAGCTTTACTCTGTATCTAACCCATGCTGTACCTGCCCTGGGAGTGTTTGATGGGACAGTGCAGAGGGAGCTTTACTCTGTATCTAACCCGCGCTGTACCTGCCCTGGAGTGTTTGATGGGACGGTGTAAAGGAAGCTTTACTCTGTATCTAACCTGTGCTGTACCTGCCCTGGGAGTGTTGGATGGGACAGTGTAGAGGGAGCTTTACTCTGTATCTAACCCGTGCTGTACCTGCCCTGGGAGTGTTTGATGGGACAGTGTAGAGGGAGCTTTACTCTGTATCTAACCCGTGCTGTACCTGCCCTGGGACTGTTTGATGGGACAGTTTAGAGGGAGCCTTACTCTGTATCTAACGCGTGCTGTACCTGCCCTGGGAGTATTTGATGGGACAGTGTAGAGGGAGCTTTACTCTGTATCTAACCCGTGCTGTACCTGCCCTGGGAGTGTTTGATGGGACAGTGTAGAGGGAGCTTTACTCTGTATCTAACCCGTGCTGTACCTGCCCAGGGAGTGTTTGATGGGACAGTGTACAGGGAGCTTTACTCTGTATCTAACCCATGCTGTACCTGCCCTGGGTGTGTTTGATGGGACAGTGTAGAGGGAGCTTTACTCTGTATCTAACCCGCGCTGTACCTGCCCTGGGAATGTTTGATGGGACAGTGTAGAGGGAGCTTTACTCTGTATCTAACCCGTGCTGTACCTGCCCTGGGAGTGTTTGATGGGACAGTGTAGAGGGAGCTTTACTCTGTATCTAACCCGTGCTGTACCTGCTCCGGGAGTGTTTGATGGGACGGTGTAGAGGGAGCTTTACTCTGTTTCTAACCCGTGCTGTACCTGCCCTGGGAGTGTTTGATGGGACAGTGTAGAGGGAGCTTTACTCTGTATCTAACCCGTGCTGCACCTGCCCTGGGAGTGTTTGATGGGACAGTGTAGAGGGAGCTTTACTCTGTATCTAACCCGTGCTGTACCTGCTCCGGGACTGTTTGATGGGATAGTGTAGAGGGAGCTTTACTCTGTATCTAACCCGTGCTGTACCTGTCCTGGGAGTGTTTGATGGGACAGTGTCGAGGGAGATTTACTCTGTATCTAACCCGTGCTGTACCTGCCCTGGGAGTGTTTGATGGGATAGTGTAGAGGGAGCTTTACTCTGTATCTAACCCGTGCTGTACCTGCCCTGGGAGTGTTTGATGGGACAGTGTAGAGGGAGCTTTACTCTGTACCTAATCGGTGCTGTACCTGCCCTGGGAGTGTTTGATGGGACAGTGTAGAGGGAGCTTTACTCTGTATCTAACCCGTGCTGTACCTGCCCTGGGAGTGTTTGATGGGACAGTGTCGAGGAAGCTTTACTCTGTATCTAACCCGTGCTGTACCTGCCCTGGGAGTGTTTGATGGGACAATGTAGAGGGAGTTTTACTCTGTATCTAACCCGTGCTGTACCTGCCCTGGGAGTGTTTGATGGGACAGTGTAGAGGGAGCTTTACTCTGTATCTAACCCGTGCTGTACCTGCCCTGGGAGTGTTTGATGGGACAGTGTAGAGGAAGCTTTACTCTGTATCTAACCCGTGCTGTACCTGCCCTGGGAGTGTTTGATGGGACAATGTAGAGGGAGTTTTACTCTGTATCTAACCCGTGCTGTACCTGCCCCGGAAGTGTTTGATGGGACAGTGCAGACGGAGCTTTACTCTGTATCTAACCCGTTCTGTACCTGTCCTGGGAATGTTTGATGGGGCAGTGTAGAGGGAGCTTTACTCTGTATCTACCCCATGCTGTACCTGCCCTGGGAGTGTTTGATGGGACAGTGCAGAGGGAGCTTTACTCTGTATCTAACCCGTGCTGTACCTGCCCTGGAGTGTTTGATGGGACGGTGTAAAGGAAGCTTTACTCTGTATCTAACCTGTGCTGTACCTGCCCTGGGAGTGTTTGATGGGACAGTGTAGAGGGAGCTTTACTCTGTATCTAACCCGAGCTGTACCTGCCCTGGGAGTGTTTGATGGGACAGTGTAGAGGGAGCTTTACTCTGTATCTAACCCGTGCTGTACCTGCCCTGGGAGTGTTTGATGGGATAGTGTAGAGGGAGCTTTACTCTGTATCTAACCCGTGCTGTACCTGCCCTGGGAGTGTTTGATGGGACAGTGTAGAGGGAGCTTTAGTCTGTATCTAACCGGTGCTGTACCTGCCCTGGGAGTGTTTGATGGGACAGTGTAGAGGGAGCTTTACTCTGTATCTAACCCGTGCTGTACCTGCCCTGGGAGTGTTTGATGGGACAGTGTAGAGGAAGCTTTACTCTGTATCTAACCCGTGCTGTACCTGCCCTGGGAGTGTTTGATGGGACAATGTAGAGGGAGTTTTACTCTGTATCTAACCCGTGCTGTACCTGCCCTGGGAGTGTTTGATGGGACAGAGCAGAGGGAGCTTTACTCTGTATCTAACCCGTTCTGTACCTGTCCTGGGAATGTTTGATGGGGCAGTGTAGAGGGAGCTTTACTCTGTATCTAACCCATGCTGTACCTGCCCTGGGAGTGTTTGATGGGACAGTGCAGAGGGAGCTTTACTCTGTATCTAACCCGTGCTGTACCTGCCCTGGAGTGTTTGATGGGACGGTGTAAAGGAAGCTTTACTCTGTATCTAACCTGTGCTGTACCTGCCCTGGGAGTGTTTGATGGGACAGTGTAGAGGGAGCTTTACTCTGTATCTAACCCGTGCTGTACCTGCCCTGGGAGTGTTTGATGGGACAGTGTAGAGGGAGCTTTACTCTGTATCTAACCCGTGCTGTACCTGCCCTGGGACTGTTTGATGGGACAGTTTAGAGGGAGCTTTACTCTGTATCTAACGCGTGCTGTACCTGACCTGGGAGTGTTTGATGGGACAGTGTAGAGGGAGCTTTACTCTGTATCTCACCCGTGCTGTACCTGCCCTGGGAGTGTTTGATGGGACAGTGTAGAGGGAGCTTTACTCTGTATCTAACCCGTGCTGTACCTGCCCAGGGAGTGTTTGATGGGACAGTGTAGAGGGAGCTTTACTCTGTATCTAACCCATGCTGTACCTGCCGTGGGTGTGTTTGATGGGACAGTGTAGAGGGAGCTTTACTCTGTATCTAACCCGTGCTGTACCTGCCCTGGGAGTGTTTGATGGGACAGTGTAGAGGGAGCTTTACTCTGTATCTAAACCGTGCTGTACCTGCCCTGGGAGTGTTTGATGAGACAGTGTAGAGGGAGCTTTACTCTGTATCTAACCCGTGCTGTACCTGCTCCGGGAGTGTTTGATGGGACGGTGTAGAGGGAGCTTTACTCTGTATCTAACCCGTGCTGTACCTGCCCTGGGAGCGTTTGATGGGACAGTGTAGAGGGAGCTTTACTCTGTATCTAACCTGTGCTGCACCTGCCCTGGGAGTGTTTGATGGGACAGTGTCGATGGAGCTTTACTCTGTATCTAACCCGTGCTGTACCTGCTCCGGGACTGTTTGATGGGATAGTGTAGAGGGAGCTTTACTCTGTATCTAACCCGTGCTGTACCTGTCCTGGGAGTGTTTGATGGGACAGTGTAGAGGGAGATTTACTCTGTATCTAACCCGTGCTGTACCTGCCCTGGGAGTGTTTGATGGGATAGTGTAGAGGGAGCTTTACTCTGTATCTAACCCGTGCTGTACCTGCCCTGGGAGTGTTTGATGGGACAGTGTAGAGGGAGCTTTACTCTGTATCTAACCGGTGCTGTACCTGCCCTGGGAGTGTTTGATGGGACAGTGTAGAGGGAGCTTTACTCTGTATCTAACCCGTGCTGTACCTGCCCTGGGAGTGTTTGATGGGACAGTGTAGAGGAAGCTTTACTCTGTATCTAACCCGTGCTGTACCTGCCCTGGGAGTGTTTGATGGGACAATGTAGAGGGAGTTTTACTCTGTATCTGACCCATGCTGTACCTGCCCTGGGAGTGTTTGATGGGACAGTGTAGAGGGAGCTTTACTCTGTATCTAACCCGTGCTGTTCCTGCTCCGGGAGTGTTTGATGGGACAGTGTAGAGGGAGCTTTACTCTGTATCTAACCCGTGCTGTACCTGTCCTGGGATTGTTTGATGGGACAGTGTAGAGGGAGATTTACTCTGTATCTAACCCGTGCTGTACCTGCCCTGGGAGTGTTTGATGGGACGGTGTAGAGGGAGCTTTACTCTGCATCTAACCCGTGCTGTACCTGCCCTGGGAGTGTTTGATGGGACAGTGTAGAGGGAGCTTCACTCTGTATCTAACCCGTGCTGTACCTGCCCTGGGAGTGTTTGATGGGACAGTGTAGAGGAAGCTTTACTCTGTGTCTAACCCGTGCTGTACCTGGCCTGGGAGTGTTTGATGGGACAGTGCAGAGGGAGCTTTACTCTGTATCTAACCCGTGCTGTACCTGCCCTGGGCGTGTTTGATGGGACAGTGCAGAGGGAGCTTTACTCTGTATCTAACCCGTGCTGTACCTTCCCTCGGAGCGTTTGATGGGACAGTGCAGAGGGAGCTTTACTCTGTATCTAACCCGTGCTGTACCTGCCCTGGGAGTGTTTGATGGGACAGTGCAGAGGGAGCTTTACTCTGTATCTAACCCCTGCTGTACCTGCCCTGGGACTGTTTGATGGGACAGTGTAGAGGGAGCTTTACTCTGTATCTAACCCGTGCTGTACCTGCCCTGGAAGTGTTTGATGGGACAGTGTAGAGGGAGCTTTACTCTGTATCCAACCCGTGCTGTACCTGCCCTGGGGGTGTTTGATGGGAGAGTGCAGAGGGAGCTTTACTCTGTTTCCAACCCGTGCTGTACCTGCCCTGGGGGTGTTTGATGGGACAGTGTAGAGGGAGCTTTACTCTGTATCTCACCCGTGCTGTACCTGCCCTGGGAGTGTTTGATAGGACAGTTTAGAGGGAGCTTTACTCTGTATCTAACCCGTGCTGTACCTGCTCCGGGAGTGTTTGATGGGACAGTGTAGAGGGGGCTTTACTCTGTATCTAACCCGTGCTGTACGTGCCCTGGGAGTGTTTGATGGGACAGTGTAGAGGGAGCTTTACTCTGTATCTAACTTGTGCTGTATCTGCCCCGGGAGTGTTTGATGGGACAGTGTAGAGGGAGCTTTACTCTGTATCTAACCCGTGCTGTACCTGCCGTGGGAGTGTTTGATGGGACAGTGTAGAGGGAGCTTTACTCTGTATCTGACCCATGCTGTACCTGCCCTGGGAGTGTTTGATGGGACAGTGTAGAGGGAGCTTTACTCTGTATCTAACCCGTGCTGTACCTGCCCTGGGAGTGTTTGATGGGACAGTGTAGAGGGAGCTTTACTCTGTATCTAACCCGTGCTGTACCTGCTCCGGGAGTGTTTGATGGGACAGTGTAGAGGGAGCTTTACTCTGTATCTAACCCGTGCTGTACCTGCCCTGGAGTGTTTGATGGGACGGTGTAAAGGAAGCTTTACTCTGTATCTAACCTGTGCTGTACCTGCCCTGGGAGTGTTTGATGGGACAGTGTAGAGGGAGCTTTACTCTGTATCTAACCCGAGCTGTACCTGCCCTGGGAGTGTTTGATGGGACAGTGTAGAGGGAGCTTTACTCTGTATCTAACCCGTGCTGTACCTGCCCTGGGAGTGTTTGATGGGATAGTGTAGAGGGAGCTTTACTCTGTATCTAACCCGTGCTGTACCTGCCCTGGGAGTGTTTGATGGGACAGTGTAGAGGGAGCTTTACTCTGTATCTAACCGGTGCTGTACCTGCCCTGGGAGTGTTTGATGGGACAGTGTAGAGGGAGCTTTACTCTGTATCTAACCCGTGCTGTACCTGCCCTGGGAGTGTTTGATGGGACAGTGTAGAGGAAGCTTTACTCTGTATCTAACCCGTGCTGTACCTGCCCTGGGAGTGTTTGATGGGACAATGTAGAGGGAGTTTTACTCTGTATCTAACCCGTGCTGTACCTGCCCTGGGAGTGTTTGATGGGACAGTGTAGAGGGAGCTTTACTCTGTATCTAACCCGTGCTGTACCTGCCCTGGGAGTGTTTGATGGGACAGTGTAGAGGAAGCTTTACTCTGTATCTAACCTGTGCTGTACCTGCCCTGGGAGTGTTTGATGGGACAATGCAGAGGGAGTTTTACTCTGTATCTAACCTGTGCTGTACCTGCCCCGGAAGTGTTTGATGGGACAGAGCAGAGGGAGCTTTACTCTGTATCTAACCCGTTCTGTACCTGTCCTGGGAATGTTTGATGGGGCAGTGTAGAGGGAGCTTTACTCTGTATCTAACCCATGCTGTACCTGCCCTGGGAGTGTTTGATGGGACAGTGCAGAGGGAGCTTTACTCTGTATCTAACCCGTGCTGTACCTGCCCTGGAGTGTTTGATGGGACGGTGTAAAGGAAGCTTTACTCTGTATCTAACCTGTGCTGTACCTGCCCTGGGAGTGTTTGATGGGACAGTGTAGAGGGAGCTTTACTCTGTATCTAACCCGTGCTGTACCTGCCCTGGGAGTGTTTGATGGGACAGTGTAGAGGGAGCTTTACTCTGTATCTAACCCGTGCTGTACCTGCCCTGGGACTGTTTGATGGGACAGTTTAGAGGGAGCTTTACTCTGTATCTAACGCGTGCTGTACCTGACCTGGGAGTGTTTGATGGGACAGTGTAGAGGGAGCTTTACTCTGTATCTCACCCGTGCTGTACCTGCCCTGGGAGTGTTTGATGGGACAGTGTAGAGGGAGCTTTACTCTGTATCTAACCCGTGCTGTACCTGCCCAGGGAGTGTTTGATGGGACAGTGTAGAGGGAGCTTTACTCTGTATCTAACCCATGCTGTACCTGCCGTGGGTGTGTTTGATGGGACAGTGTAGAGGGAGCTTTACTCTGTATCTAACCCGTGCTGTACCTGCCCTGGGAGTGTTTGATGGGACAGTGTAGAGGGAGCTTTACTCTGTATCTAAACCGTGCTGTACCTGCCCTGGGAGTGTTTGATGAGACAGTGTAGAGGGAGCTTTACTCTGTATCTAACCCGTGCTGTACCTGCTCCGGGAGTGTTTGATGGGACGGTGTAGAGGGAGCTTTACTCTGTATCTAACCCGTGCTGTACCTGCCCTGGGAGCGTTTGATGGGACAGTGTAGAGGGAGCTTTACTCTGTATCTAACCTGTGCTGCACCTGCCCTGGGAGTGTTTGATGGGACAGTGTAGATGGAGCTTTACTCTGTATCTAACCCGTGCTGTACCTGCTCCGGGACTGTTTGATGGGATAGTGTAGAGGGAGCTTTACTCTGTATCTAACCCGTGCTGTACCTGTCCTGGGAGTGTTTGATGGGACAGTGTAGAGGGAGATTTACTCTGTATCTAACCCGTGCTGTACCTGCCCTGGGAGTGTTTGATGGGATAGTGTAGAGGGAGCTTTACTCTGTATCTAACCGGTGCTGTACCTGCCCTGGGAGTGTTTGATGGGACAGTGTAGAGGGAGCTTTACTCTGTATCTAACCCGTGCTGTACCTGCCCTGGGAGTGTTTGATGGGACAGTGTAGAGGAAGCTTTACTCTGTATCTAACCCGTGCTGTACCTGCCCTGGGAGTGTTTGATGGGACAATGTAGAGGGAGTTTTACTCTGTATCTGACCCATGCTGTACCTGCCCTGGGAGTGTTTGATGGGACAGTGTAGAGGGAGCTTTACTCTGTATCTAACCCGTGCTGTTCCTGCTCCGGGAGTGTTTGATGGGACAGTGTAGAGGGAGCTTTACTCTGTATCTAACCCGTGCTGTACCTGTCCTGGGATTGTTTGATGGGACAGTGTAGAGGGAGATTTACTCTGTATCTAACCCGTGCTGTACCTGCCCTGGGAGTGTTTGATGGGACGGTGTAGAGGGAGCTTTACTCTGCATCTAACCCGTGCTGTACCTGCCCTGGGAGTGTTTGATGGGACAGTGTAGAGGGAGCTTCACTCTGTATCTAACCCGTGCTGTACCTGCCCTGGGAGTGTTTGATGGGACAGTGTAGAGGAAGCTTTACTCTGTGTCTAACCCGTGCTGTACCTGGCCTGGGAGTGTTTGATGGGACAGTGCAGAGGGAGCTTTACTCTGTATCTAACCCGTGCTGTACCTGCCCTGGGCGTGTTTGATGGGACAGTGCAGAGGGAGCTTTACTCTGTATCTAACCCGTGCTGTACCTTCCCTCGGAGCGTTTGATGGGACAGTGCAGAGGGAGCTTTACTCTGTATCTAACCCGTGCTGTACCTGCCCTGGGAGTGTTTGATGGGACAGTGCAGAGGGAGCTTTACTCTGTATCTAACCCCTGCTGTACCTGCCCTGGGACTGTTTGATGGGACAGTGTAGAGGGAGCTTTACTCTGTATCTAACCCGTGCTGTACCTGCCCTGGAAGTGTTTGATGGGACAGTGTAGAGGGAGCTTTACTCTGTATCCAACCCGTGCTGTACCTGCCCTGGGGGTGTTTGATGGGAGAGTGTAGAGGGAGCTTTACTCTGTTTCCAACCCGTGCTGTACCTGCCCTGGGGGTGTTTGATGGGACAGTGTAGAGGGAGCTTTACTCTGTATCTCACCCGTGCTGTACCTGCCCTGGGAGTGTTTGATAGGACAGTTTAGAGGGAGCTTTACTCTGTATCTAACCCGTGCTGTACCTGCTCCGGGAGTGTTTGATGGGACAGTGTAGAGGGGGCTTTACTCTGTATCTAACCCGTGCTGTACGTGCCCTGGGAGTGTTTGATGGGACAGTGTAGAGGGAGCTTTACTCTGTATCTAACTTGTGCTGTATCTGCCCCGGGAGTGTTTGATGGGACAGTGTAGAGGGAGCTTTACTCTGTATCTAACCCGTGCTGTACCTGCCGTGGGAGTGTTTGATGGGACAGTGTAGAGGGAGCTTTACTCTGTATCTGACCCATGCTGTACCTGCCCTGGGAGTGTTTGATGGGACAGTGTAGAGGGAGCTTTACTCTGTATCTAACCCATGCTGTACCTGCCCTGGGAGTGTTTGATGGGACAGTGTAGAGGGAGCTTTACTCTGTATCTAACCCGTGCTGTACCTGCTCCGGGAGTGTTTGATGGGACAGTGTAGAGGGAGCTTTACTCTGTATCTAACCCGTGCTGTACCTGTCCTGGGAGTGTTTGATGGGACAGTGCAGAGGGAGCTTTACTCTGTATCTAACCCGTGCTGTACCTGCCCTGGGAGTGTTTGATGGGATAGTGTAGAGGAAGTTTTACTCTGTATCTAACCCGTGCTGTACCTGCCCTGGGAGTGTTTGATGGGACAGTGTAGAGGGAGCTTTACTCTGTATCTAACCCGTGCTGTACCTGCCCTGGGAGTGTTTGATGGGATAGTGTAGAGGGAGCTTTACTCTGTATCTAACCCATGCTGTACCTGCTCCGGGAGTGTTTGATGAGGCAGTGTAGAGGGAGCTTTACTCTGTATCTAAGCCGTGCTGTACCTGCTCCGGGAGTGTTTGATGGGATAGTGTAGAGGGAGCTTTACTCTGTATCTAACCCGTGCTGTACCTGCTCCGGGAGTGTTTAATGGGACAGTGTAGAGGGAGCTTTACTCTGTATCTAACCCGTGCTGTACCTGCCCTGGGAGTGTTTGATGTGACAGTGTAGAGGGAGCTTTTCTCTGTATCTAACCCGTGCTGTACCTGCCCTGGGAGTGTTTGATGGGACAGTGTAGAGGGAGCTTTACTCTGTATCTCACCCATGCTGTACCTGCCCTGGGCGTGTTTGATGGGACAGTGCAGATGGAGCTTTGCTCTGTATCCAACCCGTGCTGTACCTGCCCTGGGGGTGTTTGATGGGACAGTGTAGAGGGAGCTTTACTCTGTATCTAAACCGTGCTGTACCTGCCCCGGGAATGTTTGATGGGACAGTGTAGAGGGGGCTTTACTCTGTATCTAACCCGTGCTGTACCTGCCCTGGGGGTGTTTGATGCGACAGTGTAGAGGGAGCTTTACTCTCTATCTAACCCGTGCTGTACCTGCCCTGGGAGTGTTTGATGGGACAGTGTAGAGGGAGCTTTACCCTGTATCTATCCTGTTTTGTACCTGCCCCGGGAGTGTTTGATGGGACAGTGTAGAGGGAGCTTTACTCTGTATCTAACCCGTGCTGTACCTGCCCCGGAAGTGTTTGATGGGATAGTGTAGAGGGAGCTTTACTCTGTATCTAACCCGTGCTGTACCTGCCCTGGGAGTGTTTGATGGGACAGTGTAGAGGGAGCTTTACTCTGTATCTAACCCGTGCTGTACCTGCCCTGGGAGTGTTTGATGGGACAGTGTAGAGGGTGCTTTACTCTGTATGTAATCCATGCTGTACCTGCCCTTAGCTGAACAGTGATGGCCTTCATAGTTGAATTTCTTGTCAGCACTAAATATCGAGGCTCATTTATTAGCGAGGTGGTAAATTGAGATCTTGGGAGTCTTCTTGCGACTGTGTGATTCACAGGTCGGGAAACTGACTGAGGAGAGGCCACTGAATGTTCAATATGGGCAGGTTTCCCTATCTGAGGAGGGTGAGAGTGGGACTCCTGCCCACCACATTGACCCCACTGTGACCTTGGCCCATTTTCCTGGGTCGGCATGCATTCATGAATCTCTGGCACACAGAGCAATCCTGCGCAGCCCACCTGCAGACCGCAGTCTGTCTCCGGCCCCCAGTCGATCTCCAGCCCCCAGTCCATCTCCAGCCAGTCTCTGGCCTCCAGTCCGTATCCACTCCCAATCCTTATCTGGCCCCCAGTGCCCTCTCTCTGAAAGAGTCCTCCTCTCAGTCCCATTCCCCTGCTCTTTCTGCGGCCCTTCTAAATTTTTATTTTCAAATGTTTAGTCATATAATATAATAATTGCATATGTAAGTGCTACCTACTGAACCACTGGCTGAGTTATATATGCAACTCAGAATCACAGAAATCACAGAAACCCCACAATGCAGATAGAGGCCATTTCGGCCCATCGAGCCTGCACCGACACATATCCCACCCGATCCCCGTAACCCCTACACCAACACATATCCCACCCTATCCCCGTAACCCCACGTATTTAATCCCCCTAACACTAAGGGTCAATTTATCATAGCCAATCAACCTAACCCGCACATCTTTGGACTGTGGGAGGAAACCGGAGCACCCGGAGGAAACCCACGCAAACACGGGGAGAATGTGCAAACTCCACAGTCACCCGAGGCCGGAATCGAACCCGGGTCCCTGGCGCTATGAGGCAACAGTGCTAACCACTATGCCACCGTGCTGCCCACTATATCTTATTATTAATAATGTCAACATTAGCAATTATTTAGAATCCTAGAATGGTTACAACACAGAAGGAGGCCATTTAGCTCATCGATTCCATGTCTGCTCTCTGCACAAGCACTTAAGCTAGTCCAATTCCCCCCGCCCTACCCCTGTAGCCCTGCAAAAAAAATTTCTTTAGGTACTTATCCAATTCCTTTTTGAAAGCCGTGATTGAATCTGCCTCCACCACCCTTTCAGGCAGTGCATTCCAGATCCTAACCACTCGCTGCATAAAAAAGTTTTTCCTCATGTCGCCTTTGGTCCTTCCGCCAATCACCTTAAATCTGTGTCCTCTGGTTCTCGACCCTTCTGCCAATGGGAACAGTTTCTCTCTATCTACTCTGTCTAGACCCCTCATTATTTTGAACACCTCTATCAAATCTCAACCTTCTCTGTTCTAAGGAGAACAACCCCAGCTTCTCCAGTCTATCCACGTAACTGAAGCCCCTCATCCCTGGAACCATTCTTGTAAATCTTTTCTGCACCCTCTCTAGGGCCTCTAAGAGAATTGATTATTTTTTTAAAATTCGTTCCTGGGATGTGGGCATTGCTGGGAAGGCCCGTGGCATTTATTGCCCGTCCCTAATTGCCCTTGAGAAGGTGGTGAGGAGCCGCCTACTTGAACCGCTGTGGTGAAGGTACTCCCACAGTGCTGTTAGGGAGGGAGTTCCAAGATTTTGACCCATATTATATTAGCATTAGTATCTATTAGTAATATCTAGAATTGTTAATATTTATGTTATTTGCAGTAATGCTAAATTCACGCTTGTGGGTGGCGGAAGGTTGCTGGATCCCACTGTCCCACTCCCTGCGTGACGGCATGACGGAGGCGCGCCTTGATTGACGGAACCCGCCGGCCAGTAGGGAGCGGCGACCAATGGGGGGTCTGGGGGCGGGGCCTCAGGTGGGCCCGGCGACCAATGAGGGGTCGGGGATAGGGCAACAGGTGGGGCCGGCGACCAATGAGGGGGCGTGGGGCGGGGCCTTAGTAGGGGCCGGCGACCACTGAGGGGTCGGGGGGGGTGGGTCCGGCCGCGCGGCCATTTTGTGCGGCCCATGTCCATGTCCGGGGCCCGGGGGGTGAGTGCGCGTTTCTTCTCCTCTGCAGCCCGGGCCCGCCGGCTGACGGCCGCTCTCAGTTTGCTGATCTTCACCCGTCCGCTCTCGGGTTAAACGGGTTCAGAAATTAAAAACAAAAAAGACCCCGGCTGGGGAGCAGAAATTTAAAGGGACAGTGCATGTGATTAAAGGGATGGGGCTCTTAAAGGGGCAGTGTTTGTGATTAAAAGGATGGGGCTATTAAAGGGACAGTGTGATTAAAAGGATGGGGCCATTAAAGGGGCAGTGCATGTGATTAAAGGGATGGGGCCCTTAAAGCGGCAGTGTTTGTGATTAAAGGGATGGGGCCATTAAAGGGGCAGTGCATGTGATTAAAGGGATGGGGCCCTTAAAGGGACAGTGTGATGAAAAGGATGGGGCTGTTAAAGGGACATTGTGGTTAAAAAGACTGGGTAATTAATAGGGTTGTGTAATTAAAGGGGCGGGATTAATTAAAGGCATTGTGAGCAAAGGAACAGTACAATTAAAGGATCATTGTGGAATTGGATAATTAAAGGGACAGTGTAATTTAAGAGGCTGTAAGTTAATGGGGTCGTTTGTGTATTGAAAAGAACAATGTAACTAAAGGGGCAACATGTGTTATTAATGGGGTAGTATTAAAGGTGTAATCTGTATACTTAATGGGTCAATACGTGTAATTAAAAGTACTGTATGGGAACTTGTCTCCCCTTCCCTGCCTGTTTGTTACTGATGGGACCATGTTTCTCCTAAACTTTGGGTGACACATTTAACGGGACAGTGTTTCACCTTACCTGTGGGTGACTTTCAAAGGGAAAATATCTCATTACCTGTGGGTGTATTTAAAGTAACAGGGTCTCTTGTTACCTGTGGGGGACAGATATTTAAAGGGACAGTGTCCCTCCTTGCCTGTGGGTTCACAGATCTTCAAAGGGACAGTGCCTCTCAGTACCTGTGGGTCCACAGATATTTAAAGGGACAGTGTTTCACATTATGTGTTTGAGAGGATATTTAAAGGGGTGGTGCTCTTCTGCAGGCTTGCAGTTAAAGGTCCGCTGATGGCTCTCTCGCTTGGCTGCATTTGGTAGCTAACAGTCTTCCTGTTTGCAGTGGTCCACCCCCCCCCCACCCCCAATCTGTACCCAGCGAGATGGCCATAATCCCATCTAGTTTGGGGGCAGCAGCCTTTCTAGAACAATCTCCAGTCTGTGGAAGATCCTCGCCTCATTTCTAACCATTTCAGAATTCTTGTAGAGAGTAGCGGAGGCTGCGTTTAAAGGTGCAGTGACGTTTGTTTTGTGGGCCCAACTCTTCCCCATCCCTTTAAAAACAGACCGGGAGCGGGGAAGTTCCAGTTTCAAAGCCCCCTTCCACCCTGTGCTGCGTTTTCTGGGCCCGCCTAGGCAGGAGTTGAGTGGTTATAACCAGGAGTCGTAGATCAGCCAGGGTTCCTGCCTTCCGATTGCTGGGAGGAGGGGGGAAGGGGAGAGGCATTTGACCGCAGGGAGCCTGCTGTCAGATCCCGGCTGGAAAGTTTACGTGTGTTGGCGCAGTTGGAGGATTTGGAAGTGACGCCCCACATGGTGGAATAGTCCACCGCCGAGCCTCATGCGTGAAGGCTGGACACTTGTGCGACATATTGGAGTACAGCCTGGAAGTGGACCCGTGGCAAAACCTCAAGGAGGGGAGAGGGAGATGCAGTGGACACAAAGACTAGGAATGCAGGGAAGGAGGGAGGAGGAGCGTGTCAGACGGTGGTGGGGGGGTGAAGGATTTAGAGCTTAGGAGGAACAAGAGAGGCAAAATGGTCTGTTCTGAATTTCTCTGCTGTGCTTTGGTGTCAACTGTGGCTCAGTTTGTAGCACACTCCCCTCTCCGAGTCAGAGAGCTGTGGTTTCAAGTCCCTCTTCAGAGACTTGAGCCCATAATCTAGACCGACACTCCCGGTGCCGGTACTGAGGGAGCACTGCAATATCGGAGGTGCCGTTTTTCGGATGTGACGTTAACCCTTGGCCGCGTCTGCTCTCTTGGGTAGAAGTAAAGCTGTTGTCTTCGGTTTACCCCACAAACTCCGTTCCCTTTCCACCAATTCGATCTCTCTCTCCGGCAACTGTCTAAGGTTGACCAAGTCTGTTCGCAACCTTGGTGTCGTATTTGATCCCAAATTGAGCTTCCTACCTCATATCCGTTCTGTCACTAAGACCGCCCATTTCCGCCTTCGTAATATCACCCGTCTCCACCCTTACCACAACTTATCTGCTGCCGAAACCCTCATCCATGCCTTTTATCACCTCTAGACTTGACTATTCCAACGCACTCCTGGCCGGCCTCCCCAGTTGTACCCTCCATAAAATTGAGGTCATTCAAAACTCCGCCACCCATGTCCTAACTCGCACCAAGTCCCGCTCACCCATCTCCCCAGTGCTCGCTGACCTACATTGGCTCCCAGTTAAGCAACGTCTCGATTTTAAAATTCTCATCCTTGTTTTCAAATTCCTCCATGGCCTCGCCCCCTCCCTATCTCTGTAATCTCCTCCAGCCCTATAATCCCCCATGACCTCTGCACTCCGCCTATTCTGGCCTTTTGAACATCCCCGATTTTAATCGCTTCACCATTGGTGGTCGTGCCTTCAGTTGCCTCGGTTCTAAGCTTTGGAATTCCCCCCCCTAAACCTCTCTGCATCTCCACTTCTCTTTCCTCCTTTAAGACGCTCCTTAAAATCTACCTCTTCGATCAAACTTTTGGTCACCTGCCCTAACATCTTATATGGCTCGGTATCAATTTTTTTTTTTATGTAACACTCCTGTGAAGCGCCTTGGGATGTTTTATTACGTTAAAGGCGCTATATAAATAGGAGTTGTTGTTGTGGTAAAAGATCCCATGGCTACTAAAGAAAGAAAGACTTGCATTTCTATAGTGCCTTTCATGACCACCGGACGTCTCAAAGCGCTTTACAGTCAATTAAGTACTTTTGAAGTGGAGTCACTGTTGTAATGTGGGAAACGTGGCAGCCAATTTGCGCACAGCAAGTTCCCACAAACAGCAATGTGATAATGACCAGATAATTTGTTTTTTGTTATGTTGGTTGAGGGATAACTATTGACCAGGACACCGGGGATAACTCTCCTCTTCTTCGAAATAGTGCCATGGGATCTTTTACATCCACCTGAGAGAGCAGACAGGGCCTCGGTTTAACGTCTCATCCGAAAGACGGCACCTCCTACAGTGCAGCACTCCCTCAGCACTGCACTGGGAGTGTCAGCCTAGCTTTATGTGCTCAAGTTCCTGGAGTGGGACTTGAACCCACGACTGTCTGACTCAGACTTCTATAGGAAGAAGAGCAGAGAAGGTTAAGAGAGGATTTGATAGCGGCGTCCAAAATCATGAAGGGCTTCGATAGCGTAAATGAGACGAAACCGTTTCCAGCGGCAGAAGAGTCGCTAACCAGAGGACACAGATTTAAGGTAATTGGCAAAAGAACCAGAGGGGGAGATTGCAGCGAGTTGTGATCTGGAATACGCTGCCTGAAAGGGTGGGGGAAGCAGATTCAATAGTAACTTTCAAAAGGGAATTGGATAAATACTTGAAGGGAAAAAATTTGCTGGGCTTTTGGGCAGGTGCCGGGGAGTGGGACTAATTGGAGCGCTCTTTCAAAGAGCCGGCACAGGCACGATGGGCCGAATGGCCTCCTTCTGTGCTGTAAAATTCTATGAAGAGCAGGGGGAGCTCTCCCCGGGTGTCCTGGGGGCAACAGTTATTCCTCAACCAACATCACTAAAACAGAAGATCGGGTCATTTATCACATTGCTACTTGTGGGAGCTTCAATGAAGTGCTCCATTGGCTGTAAAGCGCTTTGGGATGTCCTGAGATCATGAAAGCTGTCGAAATGCAACTCCGTTCTTTCTTGGTGGTGACTTTTGTTAACCCCTTTTACAGGCTACCAGAAGCGGTCGCTTCGCCGCTGAGGAAACTCGAGCCGAGCTACCGCCGTCGAGATCTGACCGAGTCGTTCGATTGGTCCGGAGACGAACATCATCGGCCTTTGAATATGGAAGGATGAGCCCGAGCGCTCTGGCCAGCGGGCAGAACATTTAAACGTCGGCGTGAGCGGGGAAAGCGCCGAAACGCACACGGCCCAGAGTGAGAGAGAGACAGAGAACGTTAGCGAGCTTTAACCAAAGACGCCGAGCCGTTCATAGCCGGGGGGGGGGGGGGGCGGGGGGAAGAAAACCGTCCCGCCCGCGCTCCGCCAGTGCATTCGACCAGCTGTCCCCAGCCTGGAAGATGGACGAGGACGACCACCTGGCCGGCGGCTCCCCCTACCGGTGCGCCGACTGCGGCGCGGGCTTCGGCTGCCCGTCCGAGCTGGAGGCACACGGCTGCGGCGGCGACCGTGACGACCACAACGACGACCACGACGGGCGTCCCTTCGCCTGCTCCGAGTGTGGCAAGCGCTTCGCCCACTCCTCCACCCTGCTGACCCACCGGCACACCCACACCGGCGAGCGGCCCTTCGCCTGCTCGGTCTGCGGCAAGAGCTTCGCCCGCTCGTTCAGCCTGCTGACCCACCGGCGGGTCCACACCGGGGAGCGGCCCTTCATCTGCGGCCACTGCGGCAAGGGCTTCACCCAGTCCTGCAACCTGCTGAGCCACCAGCGGGTCCACACAGACGAGCGCCCCTTCCGCTGCGGGCACTGCGGCAAGCGCTTCCGGGTCTCCAGCAGCCTGGCCCGGCACCGGCGGATCCACACCGGCGAGCGGCCCTTCACCTGCCTGGTCTGCGGCATGGGCTTCACCCAATCCTCCCACCTGCTGGCCCACCGGCGGGTCCACACGGGCGAGGGGCCCTTCGCCTGCTCGGTCTGCGGCATGGGCTTCACCCACTCCTCCAGCCTGCTGACCCACCAGCGAGTCCACACTGGAGAGCGGCCGTACACCTGCGCCGTTTGCGGCAAGGGGTTCACCCAGTCCTCCAACCTGATGACCCACCAGCGGGTCCACACGGGCGAGCGCCCCTTCCGCTGCTCGCAGTGCGGCAAGCGCTTCAAGGTCTCCTCCCACCTGCTGCGGCACCAGCGGATCCACACCGGGGAGCGGCCCTCGCCCAGGGGCAGCGGGGAGGGGGAGTCGCCTCGCAGTCCCACATGAGGAAGGGGGCCCTGGGCAGATCGACCATGTTGGCTGTTTCCCCCCCGCCACTCCCCTTTACCATCAATTCCAGCACTCGGGGTCACTTTCTACTGATGTTAAATAAACCCTCTCTCCCCATTCCTCCTATGGGTTTGAACACACCGTGTACACCTTGAAATAAACCAGCTTTGTTTTAAACCCACACACGCAGGGCGGGTGGATCTTCCTTTTCGGCGCAATGGCGGCAGATTTTCTGCGGCGGGGTGGGTGTGAGGGGCTGTGCAGGATTTCACCCCGACCATTTGGCAAGGAGGGGGGAGGTATTTGCGGTACGTACGAGTTCAGAGCGTCTATTGACACCACTGTGTCAGCCAATGAGTTGCGGCAGTACTTTACAGTAAACAGTCGTGTTTTACTCTGCAAACAGAGCCTGTTTAAACAGCGCACTGCAGCAAACAGTCTACAGAGTCTATTTAAAAAGAGTCACTGTGAACTACAGCAAACAGAACTCATGACCGGAACTACAGCAACTTCTCCCGATAAAGGCGGGTTTATTTCTCCGGCAAAACGCAGTGAGTGCATGATAGTTAACAGAATACAAGTAATGTGCGTGAAATCTGTCCCAGTCACTTAGAGCAATGCGGTCTCCAGGCGTGATTGACGGGTCGGGGGGAATTAGCCAATCATCTCCATTCTGGCTGAGAATAGTGGTGTCACTATAGGGAGCCCAACAAAGGGAATTAGCTGCAGCGTTTATATAAAAAACAAACCCCCTTTAATTTCTTTGCGTGTTAAATTAGCTGCGCTGCAATTGATTGCAGACGGAAATGCGTTCCTTTAAGTTTTAGCCCCTCCCCCGGCACCCGCAGCAACGCCGGGTTGTCAGGAAGCTCCATGTTGCCATGGTGTCGGCTGATGGCACAGGAGCCTCCCCGTAGGCACAAGGGCCTAGAAATACGTCTCGGGTGGTGGCGCAAAACAGGCGGTATCGGATCGGCCGCTCGTTGCAGTCAGCGGAACTGAATATCGGGCGCTACGTATAACGGGCGCTACTGCACGAGACGAAGCCCAAGCACTCCCAACACCATCCTCTCAGTAGGGGTGGGGGGGGAAAGGTGGAAATCCCAGGATAATCCAAACGGGATGGAGACCCACCAGGCAGTTAAGTGGGTGCAATTGAGAAGAGAAAGAAAGACTTGCATTTATATAGCGCCTTTCACGACCACCGGACATCTCGGAAGCGCTTTACAGCCACTATTTGAAGTGTAGTCACTGTTGTAATGTGGGAAACTCGGCAGCCAATTTGCGCACAGCAAGCTCCCACAATGTGATAATGACCAGATAATCTGTTTTTTTTGTTATGTCGATTGAGGGATAACTATTGGCCAGGACACCGGGGATAACTCCCCTGCTCTTCGAAATAGGGCCGCGGGATCTTTTACGTCCACCCGAGAGAGCAGACGTCTCATCCGAAAGACGGCACCTCCGACAGTGCAGCGCTCCCTCAGCACTGCGCTGGAGTGTCAGCCTAGCTTTATGTGCTCAAGTCCCTGGAGTGGGGACAACCGTCTGACTCAGGGGCGAGAGTGCTACCCACTGAGCCACAGCTGACACTTCTGAGGGCAGTAAGGGGGTACAAAAGAGGGAGGGGGCGCGGAGTAAGGGGGTTCAAATTCCACATTTGCGTGCCCGAAATCTATTTCATGAAATTGGCCGGCATTAATTCTAAGCCGAATTAGTACCCACTCATCACTCAGTGTTGTCCATTGACCACAGTGACACCGCTTTAGCCACATGTGCTAATCTTAGGAGAAAACGCCCTGCACACAATACTGGTAAATGTACTCCACACTTGACAAACACCTGCCGCCTTTCAGTGCGGGGCTTTGCCACCTTTCTCTTTCACCAAGGTTTGGCATTCTGGCATGAATTTACCCGACACAACACATCTTAGAGTCATAGAGTTATACAGCACAGAAAGAGGCCCTTCGGCCCATTGTGTCCGCGCCGGCCATCAAGTCCTGCCTATTCTAATCCCATTTTCCAGCACTTGGTCCGTAGCCTTGTATGCTATGACGTTTCAAGTGCTCATCTAAATACTTCTTGAATGATGTGAGGGTTCCTGCCTCTACCACCCTTTCAGGCAGCGAGTTCCAGATTCCAACCACCCTCTGGGTGAAAAAGTTTTTCCTCAAATCCCCTCTAAACCTCCTGCCCCTTACCTTGAAACTATGCCCCCTGGTTATTGACCCCTCTACTAAGGGGAAATGTTCCTTTCTATCTACCCTATCTATGCCCCTCATAATTTTGTACACCTCAATCAGATCCCCCCTCAACCTTCTCTGCTCTAAGGAAAACAACCCCAGCTTGTCCAGTCTCTCTTCATAGCTGAAGCGCTCCAGCCCAGGTAACATCCTGGTGAATCTCCTCTGCACCCTCTCCAATGCAATCACATCCTTCGTATAGTGTGGTGACCAGAACTGCACACAGTATTCCAGCTGTGGCCTAACTAGCGTTTTGTACAGCTCCATCATAACCTCCCTGCTCTTATATTATATGCCTCGGCTAATGAAGGCAAGTATCCCATATGCCTTTTAAACCACCTTATCTACCTGTCCTGCTGCCTTCAGGGATCTATGTACATGCACACCAAGGTCCCTCTGATCCTCTGTCCTTCCTAGGGTCCTACCATTCATTGTGTATTCCCTTGCCTTGTTAGTCCTCCCCATCTTCTGGGTTTCTGTCCAGCAGTTGTGAGCAGGACTTTGACCATCGGAGAGATTGCCGAGGATGTTGACTCGCAACGATGAGTCGTGCCAGAATTGCCCGCCCTCCGTCCAGAGCCGCCCCACCCACCCCGCTCACCACACAGAACACGGTTGAATGCTGCTTGCCCATTGCACTGTGGGAGCTGCTCACATAGAAAAATAGGAGCAGGAGTAGGCCGTTCAGCCCCTTTGAGCTTGCTCTGCCATTCAATATGATCATGGCTGATCCTCTATCTCAATACCATATTCCTGCTCTCCCCCATACCCCATTGGTTGGGCTTGCTTTCTTCTGCTGGCCCGGAGCGGTTATTCTGATTGGTTGAGCTGTCCGCGACAACAGCCTCCTTCTCCATTTAACGTTGCTGGTGTTGCCATGGTGCTGAAGTTCATGGCAGGACAAGTCGACAAAACTGTAAACAAAGCAGACAGTTATATAAACAGGCATAAGAGTGCCAAAGCAAGGAAGTTATGCTAAACCTTTATAAAACACTGGTCCGACCTCAGCTGGAGTACTGTGGCCAATTCTGGGCGCCACACTTTCAGAAGGATGTCAAGGCCTTGGAGAGGGTGCAGAGGAGATTTAATAGGATGCTACCAGGGATGAGAGACTTCAGTTATGTGGAGAGACTGGAGTTGTCCTCCTTTAGAGCAGAGAAGTTTAAGGGGAGATTGAATCGAGGTGTTCAAAATCAGGAGGGGTTTTGATGGAGTAAATAGGGAGAAACTGTTTCCACTTGTTTAGTGGGTCAGTAACCAGAGCGCACACATTTAAGATAATTGGCAAAAGAACCAGAGGGGAGATGAGAATTTTTTTTTTTTACACAGCGAGTTGTGATCTGGAATGCGCTGCCTGAAAGGGCGGTGGAAGCAGATTCGATAGTAACTTTCAAAAGGGGAATTGGATAAATACTTGAAGGTGAAAATTTTGCAGGCATATGGGGAAGGAGTAAGGGGGAGTGGGACTAATTGGACTGCTCTTTCAGAGAGCCGGCACAGGCACAATGGGCCGAATGGCCTCCCTCTATGCTGAGTAGTTCTATGAAGGGAACGGAAAGTGGTTGCTAAAGTAGAACATTTTTGGGCTGTTTTATCATTCAAGATTCTTCCTTCTGACATGCTCAGAATGAGGAAGGGATTGGAGAACATCACCATCAACCGACGAGTAATTTAATTCATTTAGTGATTTAATTTGGGCCTCCTTGAACTGTAGGTGAGGTGATGGTGTTCCCACGCACCTGCTGCCCTCGTCCTTCCAGGTGGTGGAGGTCGCTGGTTTGGGGAGGTGCTGTGGAAGAAGCCTTGGCGAGTTGCTGCAGTGCATCCTGTAGATGGTACACGGTGCGCCGGTGGTGGAGGGAGTGAATGTTTAAGCCGGTGGATGGGCTGCCGATCAAGCGGACTGCTTTGTCCTGGATGGTGTCGAGCTTCTTGAGTGTTACAGCTGTGACCCATCTAGTGCATCGTGATATGTGGGCCTCCGCTGGAATGTGCTTCATAAGAGTATGGCACAGCTATGCTCAGTGTGCAAGATTACGTACAAAGGAACAGGAGGAGGCCCATCAGCCCCTCGAGCCTGTCGCGCCATTCACGTAGAGCATGGCTGATCGGTACCTCAACTCCATTTACCCACCTGTGTTCTATATCCCTTGATACCCTTACCCAACAGAAATCTATCAATCTCAGTTTTGACATTTTCAATTAACTACCCCCCACCCCCCAGCCTCAACAGTTTTCTGGAAGAGGGAGTACCAGATTTCCACTCTCCGTTGTGTGAAGAAGTGCTTCCTGACATCACTCCTGAATGTCCTAGCTCTCATTTTAAGGTTTGAATCATACATTCATAGACATTTACAGCACAGAAGAAGGCCATCCGGCTCATCCTGTCCGCGCTGGCCGACAAAGAGCTATCCAGCCTAATCCCACTTTCCAGCTCTTGGTCCGTAGCCCTGCAGGTTACGGCACTTCAAATGCATAACCAAGCACTTTTTAAATGTGATGAGGGTTTCTGCCTCTACCACCCTTTCAGGCAGTGAGTTACAGACACCCACCACCCTCTGGGTGAAAAAATTCTCCTCAAATCCCCTCTAAACCTCCGACCAATTACTTAAAATCTTTGCCCCCTGGTTATTGACCCTTCTGCTAAGGGAAATAGGTCCTTCCTTTCCACTCTATCTAGGCCCCTCATAATTTTATACACCTCAATCAAGTCTCCCCTCAGCCTCCTCTGTTCCAAAGAAAATAACCCCAGCCTATCCAGTCTTTCCTCACAGCTAAAATTCCCCAGCCCAGGCAACATCCTCGTAAATCTCCTCTTCCACCCTCTCTAGTGCAATCACATCCTTCCTGTAATGTGACCAGAACTGCACGCAGTACCCTAGCTGCGGCCTAACTAGTGTTTTATACAGTTCAAGCATAACCACCTGCTCTTCTATGCCTCGGCAAATAAAGGCAAGTATCCCGTGTGCCTTCTTAACCACCTTATCTACCTGGCCTGCTACCTTCAGGGATCTGTGGACATGGACTCCAAGGTCCCTCTGATCTTCTGCACTTCTCAGTGTCTGACCATTTAATGTGTATTCCCTTTCCTTGTTAGCCCTCCCCAAATGCATTACCTCACACTTCTCCAGATTGAATTCCATTTGCCACTGTTCTGCCCACCTGACCAGTCTATTGATATCTTCCTGCAGTCTGCAGCTTTCTTCTTCATTATCAACCACACGGCCAACTTTAGTATCATCTGCAAACTTCTTAATCATCCTACATTCAAGTCCAAACCATTGATATACACCACAAAAAACAGAGGACCCAGTACTGAGCCTCATGGAACCCCAGTGGAAACAGCCTTTCAGTCACAAAAAAACCCTTGACCATTACCCTCTGCTTCCTGTCTCTGAGCCAATTTTGGATCCAACTTGCCACTTTGCCTTGGATCCCATGGGCTTTTACGTTCGTGACCAGTCTGCCATGCGGGACCTTATCAAAAGCCTTGCTAAAATCCATATAGACTACATCAAACACACTACCCTCATTGACCCTCCTTGTTGCCTCCTCAAAATATTTAATCAAGTTAATCAGACACGACCTTCCATTGACAAATCCATGTTGACTGTCCCTGATTAATCCATGTCTTTCTAAATGAAGATTTATCCTGTCCCTCAGAATTTTTTCCAATAATTTTCCCACCACCGAGGTTAGGCTGACTGGCCTGTAATTACTCGGTCTATCCCTTTTTAAACAACGGTACCATGTTAGCAGTTCTCCAGTCCTCTGGCACCACACCTGTACCCAGAGCGGATGGGAAAATGATGGTCAGAGCCTCTGCTATTTCCTCGCTATACAGTCTGGGATACATTTCATCCAGGCCTGGGGATATAGCCACTTTCAAAGATGCTAAACCCTTTAATATTTCCTCTTTCAGTATGTTTATTTCATCTAATATTTCACACTCCTCCCTGATTGCAATGTCTGCATCGTCCCTCTCTTTTGTGAAAACAGACGCAAAGGTTATACCCGCTTGTCCTGTGTTCACTGACCTACCTTGGCTCCTGGTCCAGCAGTGCCTTGAATTGAAAATTCTCTTCCTTGTTTTCAAATCCCTCCATGGCCTCACCGCTCCCTATCTCTGTAACCTCCTCCAGCCCCACAACCCTCCGAGGTCTCTGTGCTCCTCCAATCCTGGCCTCTTGCGTGTGCTCTAATTCCTTCACCCCCCACCATTGACGGCCGTGCCTTCAGAACTATAGGCCCTCAGCTCTGGAATTCTCTCCCTAAACCTCTCCGCCTCTCTACCTCTGACTCCTCCTTTAAGACGCTCCTTAAAATCTACCTCTGTGACCAAGCTTTTGGTCACCTGTCCTAATACCTCCTTACAAAAAGAAAATACTGCAGATGCTGGAAATCTGAAATAAAAACAGAAAGTGCTGGAGATACTCAGCAGGTCAGGCAGCATCTGTGAAGAGAGAAACGGAGTTAACGTTTCAGGTCGATGACCTTTCGTCAGAACTGGAAAAAAGCAGGAAATGGAACAGATTTTTAAGCAAGTGCAGGGGCTGGGAAAGGGGGGAGGGGATGAAAGAACAAAAGGGAAGGTCTGTGATAGGATAGAAGGCAGGAGAGGTTAAGAGACATTGGCCTAGGAATTCGGTGGAGGCCCAAACGGGGCGCCAAGCTCGCCTGGGCGCCGGATTTAGTGCAGCGTTTGGAGCAGTAGCGACCGCCGGAAATTCATCTTGTGCGCCCCAAGAGGGACACGGGGCGAGGCTCGAGGCGCTCCGCGTCCCTCTTAGGGCGCTGAAACTGAATATCGCAGCGCAACGTGCCGCAGCGCCACACGCTGCAGTACTGCAGGCCTTCCTCCCATTCTTAAGGGGGAGGGGCCTGCTGCAGCGCGATCTCCGATTGCGAGTGCCGGCAAAAGAGCCCGGCACCGAGGAGAAGTGCCGGGCTCTCGGAAAACAGCCGGCACTGCCGCGGGGGGGAGATCAGGAGGCCGGGGACGGAGGTGCTGGCAGGCGGCCGCCGAAAAAGACGGCCGCCCCGCACCTCCACCTTAATTTGCGCCACTCCCGCCACAGGTAGGCCCTGTGAACCGGGCGCGATTTGTGGCCAGAGTAGCGGAGGCGGACGCAAACAAATATGGCGATCGGGGCGGTAGTGGGGCGCTGCGCACACTGATGATGTCATCGGTGGCGGCGCAGCACTACAGGCTAACGCCGCCATTAGCGCCCCCGATAAATATCGCGGGAGGCACGGCCAGTGGCGCTACAGCCACTGAGTGCCCTCTTTAGGCGCTAACTGGTGGCGCAGCCCACCGAATTTCTAGGCCATTAAGAGATATTCAAGGCAAGAGGAGGTGGTAATGGGACAGGTTAAGAAACAAAGGATGGCTCTAGATGAAGTGTGAATTGCACTGGCAGAATGAAGGACAGCTGCCATGTGGGAGGGAAGAAAAGACACAAACTAAAGGTGTGGATAAAAAATATATATAGGCTAGGGACCGAGGTTATGATCTGAAATTGTTGAACTCTTATGTTGAGTCCAGAAGGCTGTAAAGTGCCTAATCGAAAGATGAGGTGCTGTTCCTCGAGCTTACGCTGAGCATCAGTGGAACAGTGTAAGAGGCCGAGGATGGAGAGGTCAGAGTGGGAGTGGAGCGGATAATTAAAGTGTCAGGCGACCGGAAGCTCGGGGTCACACTTGCGGACTGAACGGAGGTGTTCCGCAAAGCGGTCACCCAATCTGCGTTTGGCCTCCCTAATAGCTCCTTATGTGGCTCGGTATCAAATTTTTGCCTAATTCCGCTCCTGTGAAGCGTCTTGGGATGTTTTACTACGTTAAAGGTGCAATATAAATACATGATGTTGTTGCAGGCTGGCTTTCTTAAAGCAGTCCTGGCTGCATCCTGCCTCGCCTGCCAGCCTTTGTCGAAATGGGCTCTAAACATGCATTTTTCCCTTTTGTTCGGTGTCCATAGGAAGTAGGAGGGCTCAGCCTCTGACCACTTCACTGTCTGGGGGTTGGTCAGTTTAGCTGCCAATTAATCTGGCTACCACCCACTCTTTCCTTACAGCTCCCCTGACCCTCAGTATGGACTCCTGAACAAGTAAGTTGTTCCGAACTCCCCCACCAGAGGGAATAGTTTCTGCCTATCCACCCCGTCAAATCCTTTAATCATCTTAAACACCTCATCCCTTAATCTTCTGTGCTCAAGAGAATACAAGCCTAGCTGACCTGGCAAGGTTACGCTTACAATTGGTACTCAAGGTGTCACTGGCATAATCTCCAGCATTTGCCTGCTTGTCTGAAATCGGAGGGTAAAAGGCGCAGCCCCTTCCTATCCGTCAGTTGCCGGCGTGCAGTCGGGCGGCTCAGCCTCTTCCCCCCCCCCCCCCCCCCCGGATGAATTGCCACCTGGAGTGAGACTTTCCTCGGTCGTCTCCTCGTCCCCCCTCAGCTCCTCCGCTGCTGTAACCCTCATCCTTTGTTACCTCTAGACTCGACTGTTCCAACACTCTCCTGGCCGGCGTCCAATCTTCCACCCTCCGTAAACTTCAGCTCATCCAAAACTCTGCTGCCCGTGTCCTAAATCGCACCAAGTCATACAGCACAGAAAGAGGCCATTCGGCCCAACCAGTCCATGCCGGCGTTTATGCTCCACACCAGCCTCCTCCCGACTTTCCTCATCTAAATCTATCAGGATAACCCTCTATTCCCTTCTCCCTAATATGCTTATCTAACCGCCCCTTAAATGCATCGATACTATTCACTTCAACCACTCCCTGTGGTAGCGAGTTCCACATTCTCACCACTCTCTGGGTAAAGAAGTTTCTCCTGAATTCCCTATTGGATTTCTTGGTGACTATCTTATATTGATGGCCTCTAGTTATGCTAGAGTGGAAACATTCTCTCTGTATCCACTCTATCAAAACCTGTCATGATTTTAAAGACCTCTATTTGGTCATCCCTCAGCCTTCTCCTTTCAAGAGAAAAGAGACCCAGCCTGTTCATCCTTTCCTGATATGTATACCCTCGCATTTCTGGTATCATCCTTGTAAATCTTCTCTGCACCCTCTCCAGTGCCTCTATATCCTTTTTATAATATGGCGACCAGAACTGTACGCAGTACTCCAAGTGTGGTCTAACCAAGGTTCGATACATAGAGTCATAGAGTTATACAGCATAGAAAGAGGCCCTTCGGCCCATCGTGTCTGCACCGGCCATCAAACCCTGTCTATTCTAATCCCATTTTCCAGCACTTGGTCCGTAGCCTTGTATGCTATGGCGTTACAAGTGCTCATCTAAATGCTTCTTGAATGTTGTGAGGGTTCCTGCCTCTACCATCCTTTCAGGCAGTGAAGTCCTGTTCACCCATCACCCCTGTGCTCGCTGACCTACATTGGCTCCCGGTCAAGCAACACCTCGATTTTAAAATTCTCATCTATGTTTTCCAATCCCTCCATGACCTCACCCTCTCCTTATCTCTGCAACCTCCACCAGCCCTACAAGCCACCGAGATCTCTGCGCTCCTCCAATTCTGGCTCTTGCGCATCCCCGATTTTAATCGCTCCATCATTAGTGGCCGTGCCTTCAGCTACCGAGGCCCTAAGCTCTGGAATTCCCTCCCTAAACCTCTCTGCCTCTCCTTTAAGATGCTCTTTAGAACCTACCTCTTTGACCAAGCTTTTGGTCATTTGTCCTAATATTTCCTTATGTGGCTCAGTGTCAGATTTTGTCTTCTAACACTCCTGTGAAGTCCCTTGGGACATTTTACTACATTAAAGGTGCTATATAAATGCGAGTTGCTGTTGGCTGAAATAACCTTTGCGCACGGGCATTTTCTCTCTGGAGCAGGACTTGAACCCGCAACCTTCTGACTAAGAGGCGAGGAAGCTACCACTTGCAGAGAAAAACTCTTTTAGTGCTGTTGGTTGAGGGGTAAGTGTTGGCCAGGACACCGGGGAGAACTCCCCTGCTCTTCAATAGTGGCCATGGAACCTCTCGCATCCACCTGAGAGGGCAGACAGGGCCTCGGTTCAACGTCTCTTCGATAGTTGGATGAGTACAGTGCAGATTCACCAGAACGATATCGAGGGTTAAAGGGTTAAATTGCGAGGGTAGGTTGCATAAACTTGGCTTGTATTCCCTCGAAGGCTCAGGGGTGATCTAATAGAGGTGCTTAGCACGATAAAGGGATTGGATAGGGTAGATGATGGTGGTGGGGGATTCCAGAACAAGGGGGCACAATCTTAAAAATTAGAGCTAGGCTGTTCTGGGGCTGATGTCAGGAAACACTTCTTCACACAAAATGTGGTGGAAATCTGGAAAACTCTCCTCCTCAAAAGGCTGTAGATGCTGGGGGCCAACAAGATGAGGCAGGGTGGTGGGGGTTGGTTTACCATCACCCCTGTGCTTGCTGACCTACACTGGCTCCTGGTTAAGCAGCACCTCGATTTCAAAATTCTCATCCTCGTTTTCAAATCCCTCCATGGCCTCGCCCCCTCCCTATCTCTGTAATCTCCTCCAGCAGCACAACCCCCCCCCCCCGAGATCTCTGCGCTCTTCTAATTCTGCCCACTTGATCATCCCTGATTATAATCCCCAAACCATTGGTGGCCGTGCCTTCTGTTGCCTAGACCCTAAGCTCTGGAATTCCCTGCCTAAACCTCTCCCCCTCGCTACCTCTCTTTCCTCCTTTAAGATGCTCCTTAAAACCTACCTCTTTGCCCAAGCTTTTGGTCACCTGCCCTAATTTCTCCTTATGTGGCTCGGTGTCAAAATTTTTGTCTTATAATACTCCTGTGAAGCGCCCTGGAACGTTTTACTACGTTAAAGGCGCTATATAAATACAGGTTGTTGTTGATGTGCGGAACTTACACTACGATGGTATGGGGCAGGCTGGACGGACCAGCAATTTCATTGTTTTTTTAAGTTTGTACAGACCTACGAGTCGCCCGCCGGTGGCATTGCTCACGATGATCAAAGAGGAGCTGCACTGCCACCTAGCAGCCCCAGCCTGCTACCTCCGTGACACCAGCAGCCATTTACGCGGGGATTTCCCAGTTATAATGTGTGTGGGGGGGGGGGGGGGGAGGTTTCAATGTTAAATGTCGACACAGAAAGCATGACCAGAAAAACCGTGACAGCATGGTCTGCGGACAGGAAGCGCGCACGTACACAACGTTGGCAATCGAACACTAGTTGACCTCACATGGGGGAGTGAAGTCTAAGGGGGTGTATTTCCTCGGGGCGTCTGCCGAAAATTCACCCCTCCCCCCACCCCTCCCAAGGGTGGTTTTCAGTGGGCTTAGAGGGTTGGGTGATATTTGGGACCTGGGAATGCAGATGTTAATCCCGTCCCCATTTTAAAGACATAGGCCTAGAAATTTGTCTCACCCAAGTGGTGGGAAAGTGTCATGACAGTGTGACATGTTTATATAGGCAGTGCCCATTATAAATGTGGACCTCCGGATTTACAATGGGAAATGTTAACAAGGGAAATGCGCTGCAGATTTTTTTATATATTAATAGATAACGCATGACTTTTGCTTATTCGCTTGTTCATCTTTTGTAGATGAAATCCGCCTTACTATTTTAAGCTTAAAATGAGGTCCGATGTGACGTTCCACGGCTTTCAAAAAACCAAAGCGAAATCTTACAGACGCACGGGATCAGTGAGGCAACTGAAATCAGCCGGCAGACAGGGTTTGCGGTACGTCTCCTGGCTAAGTTGTCCAAAGCTTAAGTAGATCTCGGAGCAAGCATAGACACACTCGAAGGTCTGGGGATTTCGGACTCACCAAAGGAGAGAAGAATTAAGATACGAGAGTCAAAATAATCCAGAATAAGGTTAGGAAAGACACCAAACTGTAACACTCCTCCTGTCTGATATAAACCAACTCCACAATCATTGACACCAATCTCCTGTCTGATATAAACCAACCCCACAGTCACACGAATTAAAAGGATATTTACTAGTCCTAGCCCCTTTGGGGCTATCCCGGATCAGGCGTATTTCTCAGATGTTCACTTTCAACTAAAGGTTGAGGTAGCCGAATCCTAAAGAAGCTTAACTGGGTCTAAAGGTCCGGGCTATCTCTCCCTAAAGGAAAGGAACAACCCGAGAATGTTACCATCCTCCAGATAGCACTTTTAATAAGTTTAGCCAGACTGTAACGTCCCGGATATTATGAGGGTCCGGAGATCTCCTTCAGTAATGTAACTCTTCACCAAAGAGTGTATAGAGATTGGGTTCGTGAGTTATTGATACAAAAGACTTATGTGAGACAATTCTAAAAATATATAAAGATTTATTAAAAGAACCGACATGTAATTTACAGTTGGTGAATCAGTCAATCGCAACGTTAACAGTTCTAAAAAGAGAAAAAATATGATCTTTTTAACAGAGAATCTTACTTTTTAATCTTAGCTTCACTACAGTATTACAGTTCTTAACATTTTCTATACAGGATATCCATCAATATCAAAATACCTTCGATCCCCAAGGTACAAAGAGTGGAAGACCACAGAGCCGCCTCTGTAGTCGAGAATCGCTTTGCCCAATTAAAGTGACCCTGATATCCCATTTGAGACTTCAATATTTATACCCATTTTCAGTTGTATCCAATAAGGTTTCTGCTGATCCAAGTTAATTCTCACTATTCATCTTTCTGCTGACCTCTTGCAATTTTTACTGCTACATCGGCAATAGTTATTGGGAGTTTTTACCATATAGGTGTGAAGGCAGAGGTCCCTTATTTTATGTGTCATCTTTACGAGGGCAGCAAGTTATTACCTTAATGGCAAGAAACTGGAAAGTACTGAAGTACAAATGGATCTGGGGGTCCTGGTGCACGAAACTCAAAAGGTTAGTATGCAGGTGCAGCAAGTGATTAAGAAGGCCAATGGAATGTTGGCTTTCATTGCTAGGGGGATAGAATATAAAAATAGGGAGGTATTGCTTCAGTTGTACAAGGTATTGGTGAGACCGCACCTGGAATACTGCGTACAGTTTTGGTGTCCATACTTAAGAAAGGACATACTTGCTCTCGAGTCAGTACAAAGAAGGTTCACTCGGTTAATCCCGGGGATGAGGGGATGGACATATGAGGAGAGGTTGAGTAGATTGGGACTCTACTCATTGGAGTTCAGAAGAATGAGAGGCGATCTTATTGAAACATATAAGATTGTGAAGGGGTTGGATCGGGTGGATGCGGGGAGGATGTTCCCGATGATGGGTGAAACTAGAACTAGGGGGCATAGTCTTAGAATAAGGGGCTGCTCTTTCAAAACTGAGATGAGGAGGAACTACTTCACTCAGAGGGTGGTAGGTCCATGGAATATGCTGCCCCAAAAAGCTGTAGAAGCTACATCATTACATAAATTTAAAACAGAAATAGACAGTTTCCTAGAAGTAAAGGGAATTAAGGGTTACGGGGAGCGGGCAGGAATTTGGACATGAGTCTAGGTTTGGATCGGTCATGGCCCTGTGGGTAGCGGAGCGGGCCCAGGGGCCGTGTAGCCTGATCCCGCTCCTATTTCGTGTGTCTAATTCTGTTAGATTCAGGAGATGGTTCTGTGATAGTGGATTGGCGGTTAGGATCAGATCAGCCATGATCTTATTGAATGGCGGAGCAGGCTCGAGGGGCCGATTGGCCTACTCCTGCTCCTATTTCTTATGTTCTTATGTTCCTTAGGTACCATCTTTAAGAGGTTTAATTTATATCACTTATCCGGGGTTGACCATTGTTCTGTTCCCAAAATGTCAGCCACTCGGAGCCATCCCATTCTTCTGTTTTAATAAGGTTATTTATTCAGGGTCAACAACTTGTCCTGTTTCAATAGCCAGAATTCTTTCATAAGATAGTGTATTTTTCTAAAAAGGTTATATGGTATATTCCTTCACGCAATCTCCTCCTGTCTGATATAAACCAACCACACAGTCACTGACACCAATCTCCTCCTGTCTGATATAAACCAACCCCACAGTCACTGACACCAATCTCCTCCTGTCTGATATAAACCAACCCCACAGTCACTGACACCAATCTCCTCCTGTCTGATATAAACCAACCCCACAGTCACTGACACCAATCTCCTCCTGTCTGATATAAACCAACCCCACAGTCACTGACACCAATCTCCTCCTGTCTGATATAAACCAACCCCACAGTCACTGACACCAATCGCCTCCTGTCTGACATAAACCAACCCCAGTCACTGACACCAATCTCCTCCTGTCTGATATAAACCAACCCCAGTCACTGACACCAATCTCCTCCTGTCTGATATAAACCAACCCCAGTCACTGACACCAATCTCCTCCTGTCTGATATAAACCAACCCCAGTCACTGACACCAATCGCCTCCTGTCTGATATAAACCAACCCCCTCCTGTCTGATATAAACCAACCCCACAGTCACTGAAACCAATCTCCTCCTGTCTGATATAAACCAACCCCACAGTCACTGACACCAATCTCCTCCTGTCTGATATAAACCAACCCCAGTCACTGACACCAATCTCCTCCCGTCTGATATAAACCAACCCCACAGTCACTGACACCATCTCCTCCTGTCTGATATAAACCAACCCCACAGTCACTGACACCAATCTCCTCCTTCTGATATAAACCAACCCCAGTCACTGACACCAATCTCCTCCTGTCTGATATAAACCAACCCCAGTCACTGACACCAATCGCCTCCTGTCTGATATAAACCAACCCCACAGTCACTGACACCAATCTCCTCCTGTCTGATATAAACCAACCCCAGTCACTGACACCAATCTCCTCCTGTCTGATATAAACCAACCCCAGTCACTGACACCAATCTCCTCCTGTCTGATATAAACCAATCCCCAGCCACTGACACCAATCGCCTCCTGTCTGATATAAACCAACCCCAGTCACTGACACCAATCTCCTCCTGTCTGATATAAACCAACCCCACAGTCACTGACACCAATCTCCTTCTATCTGATATAAACCAACCCCAGTCACTGACACCAATCTCCTCCTATCTGATATAAACCAACCCCAGTCACTGACACCAACCTCCTCTTATCTGATATAAACCAACCCCAGTCACTGACACCAATCTCCTCCAGTCTGATATACACCAACCCCATAGTCACTGACACCAATCTCCTCCTGTCTGATATAAACCAACCTCACAGTCACTGACACCAATCTCCTCCTGTCTGATATAAACCAACCCCAGTCACTGACACCAATCTCCTCTTATCTGATATAAACCAACCCCAGTCACTGACACCAATCTCCTCCAGTCTGATATACACCAACCCCATAGTCACTGACACCAATCTCCTCCTCTCTGATATAAACCAACCCCATAGTCACTGACACCAATCTCCTCCTGTCTGATATAAACTAACCCCAGTCACTGACACCAATCTCCTCCTGTCTGATATAAACCAACCCCAGTCACTGACACCAATCTCCTCCTGTCTGATATAAACCAACCCCATAGTCACTGACACCAATCTCCTCCTGTCTGATATAAACTAACCCCAGTCACTGACACCAATCTCCTCCTGTCTGATATAAACCAATCCCACAGTCACTGACACCAATCTTCTGTCTGAAAATTGGAGCTTTCAAGATTGAAATCAATAGATTTTTGTTGGGTAAGGGTATCAAGGGATAGGGAGCCAAGGTGGGTAAATGGGGTTGAGGTAGAGATCAGCCATGAACTACTTGATTGGTGGAACAGGCTCGAGGGGCTTAATGGCCTCCTCCTGTTCCTATGTAACAGACTTGAGGGGCTGACTGGGCTCCTCCTGTTTCTATGTAACAGGCCCGAGGGGCTGTATGGCCTCCTCCTGATCCTATGTAACAGGCCAGAGGGGTTGAATGGCCTCCTCCTGTTCCTACGCAACGGGCCTGAGGTGCTGAATGGCCTCCTCCTGTTTCTATGTAATAGGCCTGAGGGGCTGAATGGCCTCCTCCTGTTCCTATGCAACGGGTCTGAGGTGCTGAATGGCCTCCTCCTGTTTCTATGTAACAGTCCCGAGGGGCTGTATGGCCTCCTCCTGTTCCTATATAACATGCCTGAGGGACTGAATGGCCTCCACCTGAGCCTATGTAACAGGCCTGAGGGACTGAATGGCCTCCTCCTGAGCCTATGTAACAGGCCTGAGGGACTGAATGGCTTTCTCCTGTTCCTATGTAGCAGGCCTGAGGTGCTGAATGGCCTCCTCCTGTTCCTATGTAGCAGGCCCGAGGGGCTGAATGGCCTCCTCCTGTTCCGATGGTAACAGGCTCGAGGGGCTTAATGTCCTTTTCCAGTTCCTATGCAACAGGCTCGAGGGGCTGAATGGCTTCCTCCTGTTTCTATGGTAACAGGCTTGAGGGGCTGAATGGCCTCCTCCTGTTCCTATGTAATAGACTCGAGGGGCTGAATGGCCTCCTGTTCCTATGTAACAGACTTGAGGGGCTGAATGGCCTCCTGTTCCTATGTAACAGGCTCGAGGGGCTGAATGGCCTCCTCCTGTTCCTATGTAACAGACTTGAGGGGCTGAATGGGCTCCTCCTGTTTTTATGTAACAGACCCGAGGGGCTGAATGGCCTCCTCCTGCTCCTATGATTAGCTGACATAAAGGGCTTCGACACACTTTGTTTTAAAACACAGGTGCTTTATTTGACATATGTACAGAATATTAAAATTGGGCCCAGTTCAAAGGGGTGCTGATCGGCGACATAAACAAACCCCACCAACCGGAACAACCGACGGACCCCGCTCCCGGGTGACATGAAACAGCCACGGTGATGGTAGAACCCCTTACAAGCCAACCGGGGAGAATGGCGGGAGTGGGGGTGGTGGAGAAAAGCCAGTCAACATCTTCGAAAGAAGGCTGACATCTCCTGCCGCGCGAAAGCCAGTCGTCATGCGAGCGTTGGACCAACAGGACAGGCCTAACGCAAACGGTAGGGATAGACGCACTGGGGTTGTGGAGGGTAAATTTGTCTCGCGCGGTAGTGGGTATTGAGGCAGCCCGTCTCCACACTCCGCCCGATTTTCCTGGTCCAGTGATGTCAATGAGAGGGAAAATCGGACGGAGTGCAAAAGAACCGAGGGGCGGGGCGGACGTGAAGTGTTGGCGGGGGTGGGGGGGGGGGGAGTGTATGAGGAGACATTTATTTTTTAACACAGCGAGTTGTTGCGATCTGGAATGCACTGCCTGAAAAGGGCGGTGGAAGCAGATTCAATAGTGACTTTTCAGTAGGGAATAGGATACATACTTCAAAAGGAAAAATTTGCAGGGCTATGGGGAAAGAGCAGGGGAGTGGGACTAATTAAACAGCTCTTTCAAGGAGCCGACACAGGCACGATGGGCTGAATGGCCTCCTGCGCTGTATCATTCTATGATTCCGCTGTCACTTGCTTTCTGAGGCCAATTCCGAGGTGAAGGGCAAAAGGGAAAGATACCCAAAGGTAGACAGCAAGCTACTGGCGGGATGTTTCGAAGTGGAAGTGGTGGTCTTGAGGGGCCGGGAGGGGCCCAAGTTCCCCATGGGCATTTATGATTTTATTTAAGTGCTAAAGTAGATGCATTCTGGTTAATTTTAAGCACTGGTACGCTTAAGGATAAATAGATTTGTTTAATCTTAATGATAAAAGAAATTAAAGTGACCTGGATTTTCAACAGGTAAAACCAGGGCCAGCACTTCACCTCGGCAGTCACTCTCCCATATTCAGCCCCCACTCCGCTCCGCCAACCCCTGTTAACATAGGCACTCTGCCCCCCCCCCCCCCCCGCTTCTGGAATCAGCAGGCTGAGCCAACCCCACCCAATCTCCACCCTTTCACCGAGACATTCTCTTCCCCCATTTCTCACCATTCAAGGCAGTCATTCCTCCCACTCCCCTCAGTTAATGCTAACTCACTCCCCTCCCACATCCCCCTAGTAAGCGCTGACTCTCGCCCATCCCCTCCCACACCCCCCCCAGTTAATGCTAACTCACTCCCCTCCCACATCCCCCTAGTAAGCGCTGACTCTCGCCCATCCCCTCCCACACCCCCCCCCCAGTTAATGCTAACTCACTCCCCTCCCACATCCCCCTAGTAAGTGCTGACTCTCGCCCATCCCCTCCCACTCTCCCCCCCAGTTAATGCTAACTCACTGCCCTCCCACATCCCCCTAGTAAGTGCTGACTCTCGCCCATCCCCTCCCACACCCCCCCCAGTTAATGCTAACTCACTCCCCTCCCACATCCCCCTAGTAACTGATGACTCTCGCCCATCCCCTCCCGCTACCCCAGTTAATGTTAACTCTCCCTCCTCCTACACTCCTAGTTAATGCTAGCTCTCACCCTTCCTCTCCCCCTAGTCAATGCTAACTCTCACCCCTCCCCCTAGTTAATGCCAATTCTCTCCTCTCCCACTCACTGTCCGTTATCGCTGACTCTCTCCCCTCAGTCCCCATTCATTCCCCTCCCCTGCTGTCCATCTCCCCTCCGTCGCCATTCATGCCCCTCCTTTGCCATACATTACCCACCATTGCCACCCACTCCCCTCCATTGCCATCCCTTCCCCCCATTGCCATCTCTTCCCCCCATTGCCATCCCTTCCCCCCATTGCCATCTCTTCCCCCCCATTGCCATCCCTTCCCCCCATTGCCATCCCTTCCCCCATTGCCATCCACACCCCTCCATTGACATCCCTTCCCCTCCATTGCCATCCACTCCCCTCCATTGACATCCCTTCCCCTCCACTCCCCTCCATTGACATCCCTTCCCCTCCATTGCCATCCACTCCCCTCCATTGCCCTCCACTCCCCTCCATTGACATCCCTTCCCCTCCATTGACATCCCTTCCCCTCCATTGCCATCCACTCCCCTCCATTGACATCCCTCTCCCCTCCATTGCCATCCTCTCCCCTCCAATGACATCCCTTCCTCTCCATTGCCATCCTCTCCCCTCCATTGACATCCCTTCCCCTCCATTGCCATCCTCTCCCCTCCATTGACATCCCTTCCCCTCCATTGCCATCCTCTCCCCTCCAATGACATCCCTTCCCCTCCAATGCCATCCTCTCCCATCCATTGCCCTCCCCTCCCCTCCATTGCCCTCCCCTCCCCTCCATCGCCATCCCCTCCCCTCCCCTCCAATGCCATGCATTCCCCTCCAATGCCACCCCCTCCCCTCCATTGCCCTCCACTCCCCTCCATTGCCATCCCCTCCCCTCCATCGCCATCCCCTCCCCTCCAATGCCATGCATTCCCCTCTCTCACCAGGATATTGACCGTGAAGGGGCGTTTGGGGTGGTGGGGGGAAAGAGAGAAAGGGGTCAGGTTTGGGCCTCGGCCGGCTGGCCCGGAACCTAACCGCCGCGAAGGCTTACGCGTGCACCCGCTGGTGCTTGAGCAGGTGGGAGGACTGGCTGAAGGCCTTGCCGCAGACAGGGCAGGTGAAGGGCCGCTCGCCAGTGTGGACCCGCTGGTGCCGCCGCAGGTTGGAGGAGACGGTGAAGCGCTTGCCGCACAGGGCGCAGGCGAAGGGCCGCTCGCCGGTGTGGACCCGCCGGTGGGTCAGCAGGCAGTCGGCCCCGCTGAAGGCCTTGCCACAGTCGCCGCAGGCGTAGGGCCGCTCGCCGCTGTGCACCCGCTGGTGGGTCAGCAGGCTGGAGGAGACGGTGAAGCCCTTGCCGCAGAGCGGGCAGACGAAGGGCCGCTCGCCGGTGTGGAGCAGTCGGTGGGCCAGCAGGTGGGCCGACTCGCCGAAGCCCTTGCCGCAGGCCCCGCAGACGTAGGGTCGCTCGCCCGTGTGCACCCGCTGGTGCCGCAGCAGCTTGGAGGACTGGCCGAAGGCCTTGCCGCAGCGGCCGCACTCGAAGGGCCGCTCGCCCGTGTGGGTGCGGCCGTGCACCTTCAGCTCGCCCGAGCTCTTGAAGCGCTTGCCGCACTCGGCGCAGCCGAAGGCCCGCTCCTCGGTGTGGACCCGGCGGTGGGTCAGCAGGTGGGAGGAGCTGGCGAAGGACTTGCCGCACTCGCCGCAGATGAAGGGCCGCTCGCCCGAGTGCACCCGCCGGTGGATCTCCAGCTCGGACGGGTAGATGAAGCCCCGGCCGCAGTCGCCGCACTTGTACGGCAGGCCGGCCCGGCTGTGGCTGCTGCAGCGGTGGCGGGCCAGGTTGGACGGGCGGCTGAAGGCCAGGCCGCAGACCGGGCAGGCGTGCGGCCGCTCGCCGCTATGGACTAGGCGGTGGGCCTTCAGCCCGTGGGGCTGGCCGAAGCGCTTGCCACAGTCACCGCACTGGAAGACCCTGGCGTGGGCCGCCCGGTGCTTCTCCAGCCACAGCCATGACTTGAAGGTCCTCCCGCAGACTGGGCAATCGAGCGTCCGCCCCCCTCCTCCTCGCGCCCGATATTTGGCTCCGGCCGCCTTCCCTCGCACCCCATATTCGGCTGTGGCTGCCTTCCCTCGCGCCCCATGTTCGGCTCTGGACACCTCCTCCCTTTGCGCCTGATATTCGGCCCCTGGCGAGTCCGGCGGCTCTCGAGGTGATGACTCGTCCGGGAGGCTTTCCGTCTCCACTTCCAGCACCCTGTGAAAAGGAGTTGACAATTAAAAAAAAAATCATTGCTGTAACCACAGGAATTCAGAACAGACAAGGGGCCAAAAGTCCGCGCGGTGAGGCGGGGGCCTAAGTGCCGGGTAAAGAAAGAACCTGGATTTATACAGCGCCTCTCACCACCTCAGGATGTCCCAAAGCCCTTTACAGCCAACGTAGTTCTTTTTTGAAGTGTAATGTAGGAAACGCGGCAGCTCTGTATTGGCACCAGGTGTGTCACTCTAGATCTTGCACTCAAACATCTGGAGTGGGACTTGAACCGGCAACCCTCTGACTCAGAGGCGAGAGTGCTGCCCACTGAGCCACGGCTGACTCCTTAATGTTAAGGTTAGGGTTGGGGTTAAATTTAAATTGATGGTTAGGATTAGGATTAGGACTAAAATTACAGATGGGGTCACCATTAAGGTTGGTGTTGGGATTAAGATTAAGGTTGGGATTAGGATTGAGGTTGGGGTTGGGATTAAGGTTGGGGTTGGGATTAGGATTAAGGTTGGGGTTGGGATTAGGATTAAGGTTGGGATTAGGATTGAGGTTGGGGTTGGGATTAAGGTTGGGGTTGGGATTAGGATTAAGGTTGGAGTTGGGTTTATGATTAAGGTTGGGATTAGGATTGAGGTTGGGGTTGGGATTAAGGTTGGGGTTGGGATTAGGATTAAGGTTGGAGTTGGGTTTATGATTAAGGTTGGGATTAGGATTAAGGTTGGGGTTGGGATTAAGGTTGGGGTTGGGATTAGGATTAAGGTTGGGGTTGGGATTAGGATTAAGGTTGGAGTTGGGTTTATGATTAAGGTTGGGGTTGGGATTAGGATTAAGGTTGGGTTTAGGATTAAGGTTGGGATTAGGAGTAAGGTTGGGGTTGGGATTAGGATTAAGGTTGGGGTTGGGATTAGGATTAAGGTTGGGGTTGGGATTAGGAGTAAGGTTGGGGTTGGGATTAGGATTAAGGTTGGGGTTGGGATTAGGATTAAGGTTGGGGTTGGGATTAGGAGTGGGGTTGGGATTAGGATTAAGGTTGGGGTTGGGATTAGGATTAAGGTTGGGGTTGGGATTAGGAGTAAGGGGGTTGGGATTAGGATTAAGGTTGGGGTTGGGATTAGGAGTGGGGTTGGGATTAGGATTAAGGTTGGGGTTGGGATTAGGTTTAAGGTTGGGGTTGGGATTAGGATTAAGGTTGGGGTTGGGATTAGGAGTAAGGTTGGGGTTGGGATTAGGTTTAAGGTTGGGGTTGGGATTAGGATTAAGGTTGGGGTTGGGATTAGGATTAAGGTTGGGGTTGGGATTAGGAGTAAGGTTGGGATTAGGATTAAGGTTGGGGTTGGGATTAGGATTAAGGTTGGGGTTGGGATTAGAATTAAGGTTGGGGTTGGGATTAGGATTAAGGTTGGGGTTGGGATTAGGATTAAGGTTGGGGTTGGGATTAGGAGTAAGGTTGGGATTAGGATTAAGGTTGGGGTTGGGATTAGGATTAAGGTTGGGGTTGGGATTAGGAGTAAGGTTGGGGTTGGGATTAGAATTAAGGTTGGGGTTGGGATTAGGATTAAGGTTGGGATTAGGATTAAGGTTGGGGTTGGGATTAGGATTAAGGTTGGGGTTGGGATTAGGATTAAGGTTGGGGTTGGGATTAGGAGTAAGGTTGGGGTTGGGATTAGGAGTAAGGTTGGGTTGGGATTAGGAGTAAGGTTGGGGTTGGGATTAGGAGTAAGGTTGGGGTTGGGATTAGGATTAAGGTTGGGGTTGGGATTAGGATTAAGGTTGGGGTTGGGATTAGGAGTAAGGTTGGGGTTGGGATTAGGAGTAAGGTTGGGGTTGGGATTAGGATTAAGGTTGGGGTTGGGATTAGGAGTAAGGTTGGGGTTGGGATTAGGAGTAAGGTTGGGGTTGGGATTAGGATTAAGGTTGGAGTTGGGTTTAGGATTAAGGTCGGGCTTTAGGAAGGATGTTAAGGCCTTGGAGAGGGTGCAGAAGACATTTACTGGAATGGTACCAGGGATGAGGACCTTGACAAGGTACAGACTTAGTGAACATAGCCTGGCGATCGAAAAGGGCAGACACAGACAGACCTGGCTGCCAAGAGAGGACAGGATATGCTCTCACTGCAGTCAGGGAGTGCTGGAGACAGAGATGCACTTCCTCACAGCTTGTGGAAAATATCAGGGCATCAGGGAGAATTTCTACCAAAAATTCTCACAAATATGCCCTGAATTCAGAAATTTGAATGACGACCAAAAACTCCCATACCTACTAGGGGAACAGAGAAACTGTGTAACGTTAGCGGCAAACTATGTTACAGCTTGCCATAAACAGCGGGACAACCAGTAAACCTAAGAAAAGAGTATATACAAATTATACGAATGTATATTTATACACTCAGGGATATATCTGTTTATACACTGTATGGATAGATCTGCGTTTATGTGTTCAACCATAAATGTATTTTGATGCTTTGGCAACATAAGATGTACCTTATCATGCCAATAAAGCGACTTGAATTGAATTGAATTGACTGGAGACTCTGGGGCTGTTCTCCTTAGAGCAGAGAAGGTTAAGAGAAGATTTGATAGCGGTGTTCAAGATCATAAATGGTTTTGATAGAGTAAATGAGGAGAAACTGTTTCCAGTGGCAGAAGGGTCGGTAAGCAGAGGATACAGGTTTAAGATAATCGGCAAAAGACCAGAGGCGACATGAGGAAAAATATTTTACACAGCGAGTTATGATCTGGAATGCACTGCCTGAAAGGGCGGTGGAAGCAGATTCAATAACAGCATTCAAAAGAGATTTGGATAAATACTTGAAGGGGAAAAAAAATTACAGGCCAAGGGAAAAGAGCAGGGGAGTGAGATTAATTGGATTGCTCTTTCAAAGAGCCGGCACAGGCAGGATGGGCCGAATGGCCTCCTTCTGTGCGGTGTCATTTGATGATTCTATTAACTGGTTCAGAGGCCCAGGATAAGGATGATGGTTGGGACGGGTGTATTTCAGGGTTAGGGTTTGGGTCAGGATCTTGCGAGTTGGTATTAGCATTTGGGGTTGGAGCCATGGGTCAGGGAACGAGGGTAAATCTTATTCAGGGTCTGAGTTCGGGGTGGTTCGGGTCAGAATTAGGATTAGCTGTTGGGGTTTTCCTTTGGGTTGAGGGCTATTTTACGCTTCATCTTAGGGTTAGAGCCTGGGTACAGGTCAGGCTCCAGTGTAGTTAGGATTTGGCTTGTGGGGCAGAGTTGTGGGGTGGGAGGTGGGTTTTGATTTGGGGGTACTTTAGGGTTAAGGGTTTGGGTTAAGGTACAGGCCAGGGTCCCGGGTAGTCTTTTTTTGATTCGTTCATGGGATGTGGGCGTCGCTGGCAAGGCCAGCATTTATTGCCCATCCCTAGTTGCCCTTGAGAAGGTGGTGGTGAGCCGCCTTCTTGAACTGCTGCAGTCCGTGTGGTGAAGGTACTCCCACAATGCCGTTAGGGAGGGAGTTCCAGGATTTTGATCCAGCGACGATGAAGGAACGGCCAATATACTTCCAAGTCAGGATGGTGTGTGACTTGGAGGTGGTGGTGTTCCCATGCGCCTGCTGCCCTTGTCCTTCTAGGTGGTGGAGATTGTGGGTTTGGGAGGTGCTGCCGAAGAAGCTTTGGCGAGTTAGGATTAGGGTTGGGGTGGGAGATGTTGTGGTTAGGGTTCAGGGTTAGGGTTTAGAGGGTTAGGTTCAGAGGTTAGGGGTCAGGGGTTAGGGGTTAGGGTTACAGTTGGGATTAGAATTAGGTTAGGGTTGGAGGTTAGAGTGCTGCACTGTCAGAGGTGCCGTCTTTCGGATGAGACGTTAAACCGAGGCCCTGTCTCCCCTCGGGTGGATGTAAAAGATCCCATGACACTATTTCGAAGACGAGCAGGGGAGTTATCCCCGGTGTCCTGGCCAATATTTATCCCTCAATCAACAAAACAAAAACGGATTATCTGGTCATTATCACATTGCTGTTTGTGGGACCTTGCTGTGCGCAAATTGGCTGCCGCGTTTCCCACATTACAACAGTGACTACACTTCAAAATTACTTCATTGGCTGTAAAGCGCTTTGGGACGTCCGGTGGTCGTGAAAGGTGCTATATAAATGCAAGTCTGTCTTTTCTTTCTTTAGGGGTTAGGGTTAAGGTTACAGTTGGGATTAGGATCAAGGATAGGGTTACATTTAAATTGATGATTAGGATTAGGGTTAATGCTAAGGTTAGGTTTGGGGTTAGGGTCGGAGTTAGACTGGGTTAGTATGGAGGACGAGGGGGGTGGGGATTTAAGTTGCGGAAGACCAGGAGAGTGAGCTGTGAAAGGCCCTCGATCCCCGTCACTGTCCGTTAACGAACCCATTACCGCAGTTTGAATGGGGACAAGTCAGAGGGCAGGGGTCAGACCGCCAGTGAAAGCAAACAGAGGGACAGGATCCTTCTCCTGACCCCATCGACTGTTCCCCACCTGTGACCATCCAAACATTCAGTCCTTCCACTCCCAACTCTGCCTATGTCAACTAGAGAGAGAGAGATGGGGAAGAGAGAGAGAGAAAGATACAGTGCGAGAGAGAGAAACATAGACACATTCAAGGAGAGTGAGGGATGGAGAGAGAGGGACAGACGGGGAGTGAGGGTCGGACGGTGAGTAAGGGACGGAGAGTGAGAGACGGATGGAGAGTGAGGGACGGACGGAGAGTGAGAGACGGAGGGAAGAGTGAGAGGCGGAGGGAAGAGTGAGACGGATGGAGAGTGAGGGACGGAGAGTGGGAGACGGACAGAGAGAGGGACGGAGAGTGAGAGATGGAGAGCGAGGGATGGACGGAGAGCGAGGGACGGAGAGCGAGGGACGGACGGAGAGCGAGAGACGGACGGAGAGCGAGGGATGGACAGAGAGGGACGGACGGAGAGCGAGGGACGGACGGAGAGTGAGAGATGGACAGAGAGTGAGAGACGGAGGGAAGAGTGAGAGACGGAGGGAGAGTGAGAGACGGAGGGAGAGTGAGAGACGGACAGAGAGTGAGAGACGGACGGAGAGTGAGAGACGGACGGAGAGTGAGAGACGGATAGAGAGAGAGACGGACGGAGAGCGAGAGACGGACGGAGAGTGATAGACGGAGAGTGAGAGACGGACAGAGAGTGAGAGACGGACGGAGAGTGAGAGACGGAGGGAGAGTGAGAGACGGAGGGAGAGTGAGAGACGGACGGAGAGTGAGAGACGGACGGAGAGTGAGAGACGGACGGAGAGTGAGAGACGGACGGAGAGTGAGGGACGGAGAGTGAGAGACGGAGAGTGAGAGACGGACGGAGAGTGAGAGACGGACAGGGAGTGAGAGACGGACGGAGAGTGAGAGACGGACGGAGAGTGAGAGACGGACAGAGAGTGAGAGACGGACGGAGAGTGAGAGACGGACGGAGAGTGAGGGACGGAGAGTGAGAGACGGAGAGTGAGAGACGGACGGAGAGTGAGAGACGGACAGAGAGTGAGGGACGGAGAGTGAGAGACGGAGAGTGAGAGACGGACGGAGAGTGAGAGACAGAGAGTGAGAGACGGACGGAGAGTGAGAGACGGACGGAGAGTGAGGGACGGAGAGTGAGAGACAGAGAGTGAGAGACGGACGGAGAGTGAGAGACGGACAGAGAGTGAGGGACGGACAGAGAGTGAGAGACGGACGGAGAGTGAGAGACGGACGGAGAGTGAGGGACGGACGGAGAGTGAGGGACGGACGGAGAGTGAGGGACGGACGGAGAGTGAGGGACGGACAGAGAGTGAGGGACGGAGAGTGAGGGACGGACGGAGAGTGAGGGACGGACAGAGAGTGAGAGACGGAGAGTGAGGGACGGACGGAGAGTGAGAGACGGATGGAGATTGAGAGACGGAGAGTGAGGGACGGACGGAGAGTGAGAGACGGAGAGTGAGAGACGGACGGAGAGTGAGAGACGGATGGAGAGTGAGAGACGGAGAGTGAGGGACGGACAGAGAGTGAGAGACGGACGGAGAGTGAGAGACGGACGGAGAGTGAGAGACGGACGGAGAGTGAGAGACGGAGAGTGAGAGACGGACGGAGAGTGAGAGACGGACGGAGAGTGAGAGACGGACGGAGAGTGAGAGACGGAGAGTGAGAGACGGAGAGTGAGAGACGGACGGAGAGTGAGAGACGGAGAGTGAGAGATGGACGGAGAGCGAGAGACGGACAGAGAGCGAGAGACGGACAGAGAGCGAGAGACGGACGGAGAGCGAGGGACGGACGGAGAGCGAGAGACGGACGGAGAGCGAGGGACGGACGGAGAGCGAGAGACGGACGGAGAGCGAGAGACGGACGGAGAGCGAGAGACGGACGGAGAGCGAGAGACGGAGAGCGAGGGACGGACGGAGAGTGAGAGACGGACGGAGAGCGAGAGACGGACGGAGAGCGAGAGACGGACGGAGAGCGAGAGACGGACGGAGAGCGAGAGACGGACGGAGAGCGAGAGACGGACGGAGAGCGAGAGACGGAGAGCGAGGGACGGACGGAGAGCGAGGGACGGACGGAGAGCGAGGGACGGACGGAGAGCGAGAGACGGACGGAGAGCGAGAGACGGACAGAGTGAGAGACGGAGGGAAGAGTGAGAGACGGAGGGAGAGTGAGAGACGGATGGAGAGTGAGGGACGGACAGAGAGTGAGGGACGGACGGAGAGTGAGAGACGGACGGAGAGTGAGAGACGGACGGAGAGTGAGGGACGGAGAGTGAGGGACGGACAGAGAGTGAGGGACGGACGGAGAGTGAGAGACGGACGGAGAGTGAGAGACGGACAGAGAGTGAGAGACGGACGGAGAGTGAGAGACGGAGAGTGAGAGACGGACGGAGAGTGAGAGACGGAGAGTGAGGGACGGACGGAGAGTGAGAGACGGAGAGTGAGAGACGGAGAGAGAGTGAGGGACGGACGGAGAGTGAGAGACGGAGAGAGAGACAGAGGGAGACGGAGAGTGAGAGACGGAGAGAGAGTGAGGGACGGACGGAGAGTGAGAGACGGAGAGTGAGACAGAGGGAGACGGAGAGAGACAAAAAGAGGCAGAGAGAGTGATAGAGGCAGCGAGAGACTGAGAGGAGAGACGGAGACGGAGAGAGCGAAAGGGAGAGTGATGGCGAGTCAGAGAAGGAGATAGAGAGGGGGAGAGACAGAGAGGAATTGAGAGAGAAAAAGACAGCGATACACAGACAGAGAGAGTGATAGAGGGAGAGTAAAAAACATAGAGTGACGGAATTGAGGGAAAGAGACAGAGATAAAGACAGAGGCGGAGACAGAGATAGAGAAATAGATGGACAGATCGGGAGACAGACTGATGGAGAAAGAGATTCAGATGGACGGTGAGCTCCTTACCCAAGTTGTGATGCTTCTCCTTTGTGTTCCATGGGGCTGGTCTCTCTCTCTCTCTCTGTGTAGCCTGGTCCCTCTCTCTCTCTGTTTCTCTCTGTGGCCTGGTCTCTCTCTCTCTAGCCTGGTCTCTTTCTCTCTCTGTGGCTTGGTCTGGCTCGCTCCGGCTTGCTTATCTCAGGCTCCGCGTCTTGTCAGCGGCACAAAAGGGGGCAGGGGACAATCTGTGGCGGCTGCTTTTTTCTGCTGGTGAAGTGTTAGTCCCTGTGACCGGGAGGAAGGGATCGCCACGGCCCCTCCTCCCTCTCCCCCCTCCCCCTCCCCCCTCAGGTACCCAGTGCTGCCGGATCACAGCCTCTTCCAGATGGCTGGCTCCTGATTCCGTGTTCAGGAGAAGGCTGGAGGAGGGCGAAGGACTTCATCTTAAAGGGGGGACGGACGGACGGACGGAGGGGGGGTGGGTGGAGGGCAGGTTTATATCTACAAGTCCCACAGAGCTTTGGAGCAGGAGTGCTTTTAATGGTGCTGGGCACAAACATTGTTTTATTTCAAAATATTCCAAGGGACAGATTTGAGTTTCCTGGGATGGTCTCACTCGGAGCGACTAGGAGCAGGGACCCTGGCTGATCCACGTCCCCCGCCCCCCACCCACCCCCGGATGGACTCAGGGAACTCAGTGCGGGGGCGGGTGAGGTTTGCCTCCTACCCTGTCCCTCCAACCCCCTCTCCCTCCCCGGTCTGTTTTTAAAGGAGTGGGGAAGAGTTGGGCCGGCATATTTTAAAAGCAAACCTCACTGCCTCTTTAAACACAGCCTCCGCCACTCTCTGCAAAAATTCTGAGTTGTTAAGAAATGAGGCGAGGATCTTCAACAGACTGGAGATTGTTCTAGAAACGCTGCTGCTGCGCTCCCCCCCGCCCCCGTTTCCAAACTAGATGGGATTACGACCATCTCGCTGGGTACAGGGGGGCGAAACCACTGTAAACAGGAAGGCTGTTCGCTCCAGACTGCAGCCAAATGAGAGAGCCATCCGTTGCCTTTTAACCTCTAAGGTCCCGCATAAGAGATTAGCGTGTAAAGTTAAGGCACATGGGATTGGGGGCAAGGTACTGACTTGGATAGAGAACTGGTTGGCAGACAGGAAGCAAAGAGTTGGAATAAACGGGTCTTTTTCCGAGTGGCAGGCAGTGACGAGTGGGGTACCGCAGGGATCGGTCCTTGGACCCCAGCTATTCACAATATAAATGATCTAGACGAGGGAACTAGATGTAATATCTCCAAATTTGCAGATGACACAAAGCTGGGTGGGCGTGTATGCTGTGAGGAGGATGCCGAGAAACTCCAGTATGATTTGGACAGGTTGGGTGATTGGGCAGAAGCGTGGCAGATGCAGTATAATGTGGATAAATGTGAGGTTATCCACTTTGGTGGCAAAAACAGGAAGGCAGATTATTATCTGAACGGCAATAGATTGGGAGAAGGGGAAGTGCAACGAGACCTGGGTGTCATTGTGCACCAGTCGCTGAAGGTAAGCATGCAGGTGCAGCAGGCGGTTAAGAAGACAAATGGTATGTTGGCCTTCATAGCGAGAGGGTTCGAGTATAAGAACAAGGATGTCTTGCTGCAGTTGTACAGGGCCTTGGTGAGACCACACCTTGAGTATTGTGTGCAGTTTTGGTCGCCTTATCTGAGGAAGGATGTTCTTGCCATGGAGGGAGTGCAGCGAAGATTCACCAGACTGATACCTGGGATGGCAGGAATGACGTATGAGGAGAGATTGGGTCGATTGGGCTTATACTCGCTGGAATTTAGAAGAATGAGAGGGGATCTCATTGAAACTTATAAAATTCTAACAGGACTGGACAGACGATGCAGGAAGGATGTTCCCGATGGCGGGGATTCCAGAACCAGGGGTCACAGTCTTAAGGATAAGGAGTAAGCCATTTAGGACAGAAATGAGGAGGAATTTCTTTACCCAGAGAGTGGTGAACCTGTGGAATTCTCTACCACAGAAGGCAGTGGAGGCCAATTCATTAAATATATTCAAGAAGGAGTTGGATATATTTCTTAAGGCTAAAGGAATCAAGGGATATGGGGAGAAGGCAGGGACAGGGTACTGAAATTGGATGATCAGCCATGATCTCATTAAATGGCGGAGCAGGCTCGAGGGGCCGAATGGCCTACTCCTGCTCCTATCTTCTATGTTTCTATGTTTAACCTACAGAAGGGCACCGTCCCTTTAACTACCCTTTAAACAACAGGTAACGAGGGGCATTGTCCCTTTAACTACCCTTTCAACAACAGGTAACGAGAGGCATTGTCCCTTTAACTACCCTTTCAACAACAGGTAACGAGAGGCATTGTCCCTTTAACTTTCTGTCACCCATAGGCAAGGGGGGACACTGTCCCTTTAGAACATAAGAAATAGGAACAGGAGTAGGCCATTTGGCATTGTAACAATTTTGTATGTTCAATGAGATCACCTCTCATTCTTCTAAACTCTCGAGAATATAACAGCAACAACTTGTATTTATATGATGTGGCGATGCCGGTGTTGGACTGGGGTGGACAGATGTAAGAAGTCACACAACACCAGGTTATAGTCCAACAGCTTTATTTGAAATCACAAGCTTTCGGAGCGCTGCTCCTTCGTCAGGTGAAGTGAAGAAATGCATATAGGCACAGCATATATAGTCAGAGAATACTGCCAGATGATTACAGGTAATCTTTCTAACTGCCCTTTATCACACCTCGGCAGAGAGATAATCACAGCAATCAAAGGTGTGAATGGTGTCAAATGGGACCAAATTCGCACCCCAATACGCCAACATCTTCATGCACAAGTTCGAGCAAGACTTCTTCGCTGCACAGGACCTCCAACCAACGCTATACACCAGATACATCGACGACATTTTCTTCCTATGGACCCACGGCGAAGAATCACTGAAAAGACTACACGATAACATCAACAAGTTCCATCCCACCATCAAACTCACCATGGACTACTCCTCAGAATCGGTTTCATTCTTGGACACACGAATCTCCATCAAAGACGGACACCTCAGCACTTCACTCTACCGCAAGCCCACGGACAACCTCACGATGCTCCACTTCTCCAGCTTCCACCCTAACCACGTTAAAGAAGCCATCCCCTATGGACAAGCCCTGCGAATACACAGGATCTGCTCAGACGAGGAGGAACGCGATGGACACCTACAGACGCTGAAAGACGCCCTCGTAAGAACGGGATATGACGCTCGACTCGTCGATCGACAGTTCCGACGGGCCACAGCAAAAAATCGCATAGACCTCCTCAGAAGACAAACACGGGACACAACCAACAGAGTACCCTTCGTCGTCCAGTACTTCCCCGGAGCGGAGAAACTACGCCATGTTCTTCGCAGCCTTCAACATGTCATCGATGACGACGAACACCTCGCTAAGGCCATCCCCACACCTCCACTACTCGCCTTCAAACAGCCACCTAACCTCAAACAGACCATCGTTCGCAGCAAATTACCCAGCTTTCAGGAGAACAGCGACCACGACACCACACAACCCTGCCACGGCAACCTCTGCAAGACATGCCAGATCATCAACACAGATACCATCATCACACGTGAGGACACCACCCACCAGGTACATGTGACTCGGCCAACGTTGTCTACCTCATACGTTGCAGGAAAGGGTGCCCCGGAGCATGGTACATCGGCGAGACCATGCAGACACTCCGACAACGGATGAACGGACACCGCGCAACAATCGCCAGGCAGGAGTGTTCCCTCCCAGTCGGGGAACACTTCAGCAGTCAAGGACATTCAGCCTCCGATCTTCGGGTAAGCATTCTCCAAGGCGGCCTTCGAGACACACGACAACGCAAAATCATCAAGTAGAAACTGATAGCCAAGTTCCGCACTCATGAGGACAGCCTCAACCAGGATATTGGGTTCATGTCACGCTACATGTAACCCCACCTGACGTAGAGTCATCCAGACTCGAGTCGTCGTTGGCTTGTTCTCTCTACACAGATGCGGCCGGACCTGCTGTGATTTCCAGCAAAAAAATAGTTTCTTGTTGTTTTTCATACAGACCCCAGCATCTGAAACATTTGACCCCCTGTGACCCCACCTCATTGTTCTTTGATGTAATGTTTTCCTGACTGACCTGTTTGGACACCATTCACACCTTTGATTGCTGTGATTATCTCTCTGCCGAGGTGTGATAAAGGGCAGTTAGAAAGATTACCTGTAATCATCTGGCAGTATTCTCTGACTATATAAGCTGTGCCTATATGCATTTCTTCACTTCACCTGACGAAGGAGCAGTGCTCCGAAAGCTTGTGATTTCAAATAAAGCTGTTGGACTATAACCTGGTGTTGTGTGACTTCTTACATTTGTATTTATATAGCGCCTTTAACGTAGTAAAATGTCCCAAGGCGCTGCACAGGAGTATTTTAAGACAAAAAAATTTGACACTGATCCACATAAGGATAAATTAGGGCAGGTGACCAAAAGCTTGGTCAAAGAGGTAGGTTTTAAGGAACATCTTAAAAGGAGGAAAGAGAGGTAGTGAGGCGGAGAGGTTTAGGCAGGGAATTCCAGAGCTTAGGGCCTAGGCAACAGAAGGCACGGCCACCAAAGGTTGAGCGATTATAATCATGGATCCTCAAGAGGGCAGAATTAGAGGAGCGCAGATATCTCGGGGGTGGGGGGGGGGGCTGAGGGGCTGAAGGAGATTACAGAGATAGGAAGAGCCGAGGCCATGGAGGGATTTGAAAACAAGGATGAGAATTTTGAAATCGTGCTATAGGCCTAGTCTATTCAATCTCTCCTCATAGGACAATCCCCCCATCCCAGGAACCAGTCTGGTGAACCTTCGTTGCACTCCCTCTATGGCAAGTATATCCTTCCTTAGGTAAGGAGACCAAAATTGTACACAGTACTCCAGGTGTGGTCTCACCAGGGCCCTATATAATTGGAGTAAGACGTCTTTACTCTTATACTCAAATCCTCTTGTAATAAAGGCCAACATACCATTTGCTTTCCTAATTGCGTGCTGTACCTGCATGTTAACTTTCAGTGATTTGTGTACAAGGACACCCAGGTCCCTCTGAACACCAACATTTCCCAATCTCTCACCATTTAAAAAATACTCTGCTTTTCTATGTTTCCTATCAAAGTGGATAACTTCACATTTCTCCACATTATATTCCATTTGCCATGTTCTTATCCACTCAATTAGCCTGTCTATATCCCCTTGAAGCCTCCTTGCATCCTCCTCACAACTTGCATTCCCATACATTTAAATATCTGTCACCCTCAAGTAATGAGGGGCACTGTCCCTTTAAATATATGTCAACCCACAGATAAGGAAGGGCACCGTCCCTTTAAAACTATCTGTAACCCAGAGTAACGAGAGACACTGTCCCTAGGAATCTGTCACCAACAGGCAAAGAGGGACACGGCACTTTAAATATCTGTCACCTATAGGTAACGAGATACACTGTCCCTTTAAATATCCGTCAATCACAGTTGAGGAAGGATAAGGAAGGGCATCGTACCTTTAAATAGCTACAGATATTTAAAAGGACAGTGTACCGCCTTGCTGTCTCTTGTTACTGTGGGTGACAGATTGTTAAAGAGACAGTGTCCCTCCTCGCCTGTGTGCGACAGATGCTTAAAGGGACAGTGCCTCTCATTACCTGTGGGTGACAAAGTTAAAGGGACAGTGTCCCTCCTCGCCTGTGGGTGACAGATATTTAAAGGGACAGCGTCTCTCGTTACCTGTGGTTGGCAGGGTATTTAAAGGAACAGTGCCCTTCTACAGGTTTGCGGTTAAAGTGCAGCGGATGGATAACTAACAGCCTTCTTGTTTACAATGGTTCCCCCCACTCTATACCTAATGAGATGGCCGTAAACGTGTCTAGTTTGGGAGCAGCAACATTTCTAGAACAATCTCCAGTCTGTGGAAGATCCTCGTTTCATTTCTAACCATCTCAGAATTCTTGCAGAGAGTGGCAGAGGCTGCGTTTAAAGGTGCAGTGACATTGGTTTTTCAAATATGCTGGCCCCACTCTCCCCCACCCCTTTAAAAACAGACCGGGGTGGTGGGTGGGAAGGACAGGGTAGGAGGCATGCCCTTGCCGAGTCTCCGCTGAGTTCCCAGGGCCCAGACGGGGCTACGGTTGGGGGGTTATGACGACTGGGGGCAGGGGACATGGATCAGCCAGGGTCCCTGCTGCTGGTCGCTCCGAGTTAAGACCGTTTCAGGAAACTCATATCTGCCCCTCGGAATATTTTGAAATAAAACAATATTAGTGTGAGGTAGTGCATTTGGGGAGGGTTAACAAGGAAAGGGAATACACAATAAATGGTAGGACACTGAGTAGTGTAGAGGAACAAAGGAACCTTGGAGTGCATGTTCACAGATCCCTGAAGGTAGCAGGCCAGGTAGATAAAGGGGTTAAGAAGGCTTACGGAATGCTTGCCTTTATTAGCTGTGGCATAGAATACAAGAGCAGGGAGGTTATGCTTCAACTGTATACAACACTAGTTAGGCCTCAGCTAGAGTACTGCGTGCAGTTCTGGTCACATTACAGGAAAGATGTGATTGCACTAGAGAGGGTACAGAGGAGATTTACAAGGATGTTGCCGGGAGTAGAGAATCTTCGCTCTGAGGAAAGACTGGAGAGGCTGGGTCTGTTTTCCTTGGAACAGAGGAGGCTGAGGGGAGACCTTATTGAGGTGTATAAAATTATGAGGGGCCTAGATAAAGTGGATAGAAAGGACCTATTTCCCTTAGCAGAGGGGTCAACAACCAGGGGACATAGATTTTAAGTCATTGGTCACAGGTTTAGATGGGATTTGAGGGGAAGGTTTTTCACCCAGAGGGTGGTGGGGGTCTGGAACTCACTGCCTCAAAGGGTGGTCGAGGCAGAAACTCTCACCACATTTAAAAAGTGCTTGGATATGCACTTGAAGTGCCGTAACCTATAGGGCTACGGACCAAGAGCTGGGAAGTGGGATTAGGCCGGATAGCTCTTTGTTGGCCGGCGCGGACACGAAGGGCCGAAATGGCCTCCTTCCGTGCTGTAACTTTCTATGATTCTAGTGCCGGGTTCCATTAAAAACACTCCTGATCTAAAGCACCGTGAGACTTGTAGATATAAACCTGCCTTCCAACCTCACTCGGCCTCGGACCCTGCGCCCCCCCCTTTTAAGAAGTGCTGTCCTTCGCCCTGCTCCAGCCTTCCCCTGAACACGGAATCAGGAGCCAGCCATCTGGAAGAGGCTGTGATCCGGCAGCACTGGGTACCTGAGGGGGGAGGGGGAAGGGGGAGAGGGAGGAGGGGCCGTGGCGATCCCTTCCTCCCAGTCACAGGGACTAACAACTTCACCAGCAGAAAGAAGCAGCCTCCACAGATTGTCCTGTGCCCCCTTTTGTGCCGCTGACAAGACGCGGAGCCTGAGATTAGCAAGCCGGAGCGAGCCAGACCAAGCCACAGAGAGAGAGAGAGAAAGAGAGACCAGGCCAGAGAGAGAGAGAGACCAGGCCACACAGAGAGAGAGAGAGAGAGACCAGGCCACAGAGCGAGAGAGAGAGAGAGAGAGACCAGGCCACAGAGCGAGAGAGAGATAGAGAGAGACCAGGCTACAGAGAGAGAGAGAGACCAGGCCAGAGAGAGAGAGAGAGACCAGGCCACACACAGAGAGAGAGAGAGAGAGAGAGACCAGGCCACAGAGCGAGAGAGAGAGACCAGGCCACAGAGCGAGAGAGAGAGCGAGAGATAGAGAGAGACCAGGCTACAGAGAGAAAGAGAGACCAGGCCAGAGAGAGAGAGAGACCAGGCCACACAGAGAGAGAGAGAGAGACATGTCACAACCTGAGGACTGTTTAAAAGTAAGACTGTTTAAAATTAATATTGAACGTACCAAATGAAGTAGAAAGACTGTTTAAAATTAATATTGTTTAAAAGTAATATTGTATATACCCAACAAATGTCAAATCGATTGACACCTACAGAATGTTGGAAAACTGTACCTTTTTGCTATGTAAGCTTTGGCAATATGGTTCTCTGTAAACTTTCATGCCAATAAAGCATTTGAACTGAACTGAACTGAGAGAGAGAGACCAGGCCACAGAGCGAGAGAGAGAGAGAGAGAGACCAGGCCACAGAGCGAGAGAGAGAGAGAGAGACCAGGCCACAGAGCGAGAGAGAGAGAGAGAGATAGAGAGAGACCAGGCTACAGAGAGAAAGAGAGACCAGGCCAGAGAGAGAGAGAGACCAGGCCACACAGAGAGAGAGAGAGAGAGAGAGAGACCAGGCCACAGAGCGAGAGAGAGAGAGAGAGACCAGGCCACAGAGCGAGAGAGAGAGAGAGAGACCAGGCCACAGAGCGAGAGAGAGAGAGAGAGACCAGGCCACAGAGCGAGAGAGAGAGAGAGAGATAGAGAGAGACCAGGCTACAGAGAGAAAGAGAGACCAGGCCAGAGAGAGAGAGAGACCAGGCCACACAGAGAGAGAGAGAGAGACCAGGCCACAGAGCGAGAGAGAGAGAGAGAGACCAGGCCACAGAGCGAGAGAGAGAGAGAGATAGAGAGAGACCAGGCTACAGAGAGAAAGAGAGACCAGGCCAGAGAGAGAGAGAGACCAGGCCACACAGAGAGAGAGAGAGAGAGAGAGAGAGAGACCAGGCCACAGAGCGAGAGAGAGAGAGAGATAGAGAGAGACCAGGCTACAGAGAGAGAGAGAGAGACCAGGCCAGAGAGAGAGAGACCAGGCCACAGAGCGAGAGAGAGAGACCAGGCCACAGAGAGAGAGAGAGAGACCAGGCCACAGAGAGAGAGAGACCAGGTCACAGAGAGAGATAGAGAGAGACCAGGCTACAGAGAGAGAGAGAGAGAGAGAGAGACCAGGCCAGAGAGAGAGAGAGACGAGGCCACAGAGCGAGAGAGAGAGAGAGAGACCAGGCCACAGAGAGAGAGAGAGAGACCAGGCCACAGAGAGAGAGAGGGAGAGAGAACAGGCCACAGAGCGAGAGAGAGAGAGAGAGAGAGAGAGACCAGGCCAGAGAGAGAGAGAGAGACCAGGCCACAGAGCGAGAGAGAGAGAGAGAGACCAGGCCACAGAGCGAGAGAGAGAGAGAGAGATAGAGAGAGACCAGGCTACAGAGAGAAAGAGAGACCAGGCCAGAGAGAGAGAGAGACCAGGCCACAGAGAGAGAGAGAGAGAGAGAGAGACCAGGCCACAGAGCGAGAGAGAGAGAGAGAGACCAGGCCACAGAGCGAGAGAGAGAGAGAGAGACCAGGCCACAGAGCGAGAGAGAGATAGAGAGAGACCAGGCTACAGAGAGAAAGAGAGACCAGGCCAGAGAGAGAGAGAGACCAGGCCACACAGAGAGAGAGAGAGAGAGAGAGAGAGACCAGGCCACAGAGCGAGAGAGAGAGAGAGAGACCAGGCCACAGAGCGAGAGAGAGAGAGAGACCAGGCTACAGAGAGAAAGAGAGACCAGGCCAGAGAGAGAGAGAGACCAGGCCACACAGAGAGAGAGAGAGAGAGAGAGAGACCAGGCCACAGAGCGAGAGAGAGAGACCAGGCCACACAGAGAGAGAGACCAGGTCACAGAGAGAGATAGAGAGAGACCAGGCTACAGAGAGAGAGAGAGAGAGAGACCAGGCCAGAGAGAGAGACTTCATAGACCCACAGGGCAACAACCATGTGTTTGGCCAGACCCCTCTATATGTCACACCAGCCATCGCAAACCGAAACAACCTCGATTGTGTAATAAATAAAAGCAGTAGGGAGGTAGTGCAACTCTGCCGAGCCTTAGGCCTGTACATAGTTAACGGTAGGTTCAGAGGGGACTCCTTAGGGAGACTCACATATTCCTCAACTCTTGGGTCTAGTGTGGTGGATTATACAATCACTGACCTGGACCCCTGCGATATCAACGCATTCACTGTCAGGCAGCAATCCCCCCTCTCAGACCATAACCAAATAAATGTGTACCTTAAACTTTCTGCCCAAACTACAGACACAAAAAAGGAACCCATTAAGCTACATAAAATAAACCAGACATACAGATGGGCCCCAGACAGTGGAGATAAATTCATCACAGCACTAAATTCACCTGATCTCACAAGTAAAATTTCAAAATTTAAAGAAAATCTATATGAGATCACCAGAGATGGTGTAAACATGGCCATAGAGGATATAAATATGATCTTCCATGAGGCAGCTGTAAAAGCCGACCTCGTGAAACAGAAGAGGAAGAGTCACAAAAGACAAAATAAAAATAAGAAATGGTTTGACCACGAATGCAAAAATGCCAGAAAAGACCTGAGAAAAATATCAAACCAAAAGCATCGGCAACCAAACAATCCGGACCTACGTACTAGATACAATGAAACCCTCAAAAGATATAAACACACCATTAGGAACAAAACACAAAACTATACCCACAAAATACTCGAAGAAATTGAAAACTCCACCAATCCAAAACAATTCTGGGAAATGTGGAATAACCTGAGTACAACACAATTGCAAGCATTACCAATCCAAGATGGCGACATCTGGAGAACACATTTTGAAAACCTCTACAAAGACATCCCAATAAACGAAACAAACCCAAGTCAACATCAGGTCACAGAAAAACTCCACACATTAGAAGCAACAATTAAAGACAACCAAAACCCTCTAGACTCCCCAATCACATGGAAAGAACTGGCCACAAAAACAAAATCTCTCCACCTAAAGAAAGCCTGTGGCCCAGACAACATCAAAAATGAAATGCTCAAGTTCAGCAATATGGAGATGCAGGGTGCGGTACTCAAATTATTCAACATCATATTACGTTCAGGCTGTTTTCCCGATATCTGGTGCCAAGGACTAATCTCCCCCATATATAAAAGCGGAAACAAATCAGACCCAAATAACTACCGCGGCATCTGTGTCAACAGTTGTCTAGGGAAGTTATTCTGCAGTATTCTAAACAGTAGATTACTTGATTTTCTTAACAAACATAATATCCTCAGAAAAAACCAAATAGGCTTTCTTCCAAAACACCGCACCGCCGACCATATCTATACCCTTCACACCCTCATTGAAAAACATATACACCAAACAAAAAATGGGAAAATATTCGCCTGTTTCATCGACTTCAAGAAAGCCTTTGACTCTATATGGCACGAAGGGCTCTATTATAAACTTCTTCAGTGTGGAATAGGGGGCAAAGTCTATGACCTTATTAAATCAATGTATCTGAAAAACAAATGCGGGGTCAAAATTGGAGACAAACGCACCGATTTCTTCACCCAGAGAAGAGGCGTCCGACAGGGCTGCAATTTGAGCCCGACCCTGTTCAACATATACATAAATGAATTAGCAGACATGCTGGAGCAAAGCGAGTCACCAGGTCTCCGTCTCCTTGATGGAGAAGTGAAATCCCTGTTCTATGCGGATGACCTGGTTCTGCTGTCTCCCACAGAACAGGGATTACAGCAACAACTAGACCTACTCGACAAATACTGCCAAAATTGGGCTCTAACAGTAAATCTAAAGAAAACCAACATCATGATTTTTCAAAAAAGGCCCAGATGTCAGGAAAACAAATACCAATTTACCCTCAGTGATACCGCTATAGGACACACTATGAGCTACACCTACCTTGGTCTAACTATTACAGCATCAGGGAGCTTCAGCATAGCAGTGAATGCACTAAAAGAAAAAGCCCGAAGAGCCCTATATGCAATAAAAAGAAAATTCTACAACATCCAAATCCCAATCAAAATCTGGCTCAAAATATTTGACAGCATAATCCTGCCCATTGCACTGTACGGTAGTGAAGTATGGGGCCCGCTAAATCACCAAAGCTACACTAAATGGGAAAAACACACAATAGAAGCCCTACATGCAGAATTCTGCCGAAGCATCCTTCGCACCCAAAGAAAAACGCCAACAAATGCATGCAGAGCCGAACTAGGCAGATACCCACTGATAATAAACATCCAAAAACGAGCACTAAACTTCCTAAATCACCTCAAATCTAGCTCCCCAGACACCCTTCATTTCAAAGCCTTTCAGACCCAAGAGCTAAACCCAGAAAAGAGTCCCCTGAGTCAGCTGCTACTGAAACTAAGTACTCAGCCGGACCCTGACCAGCCCCAGACCAACACAGCCGTCCAAACACCAATCCGAGTGAACCAAATCATTAAACAATGCAAAGAAACCTACCTGGAACATTGGAACAAAATAACCGAAAGCCAAAGCAGATTAGAATGTTACCGGGCCCTAAAAAGAGATTATAAACTGGCAGACTACCTCACGACCATCAGAGACACAAAACAGAGACAGACCCTCACCAGGTACAGACTAAGCGACCACCAACTGGAAATTGAAAAAGGCAGATACAAGAAATCCTGGCAGCCTAGAGAGAATAGAATATGTGATCAATGTCTGGCCGGCGAGGTTGAAACAGAAATGCATTTCCTCCTAAAATGCGAAAAATTCAACACATCAAGAAACATATTATTTGACAAGCTCAGCCAAACAACCCCAGATTTCAAGGAATTGGATGACCTGTCAAAATTGAGATTAGTCCTGGGAGAAGGAGACAGACCATACCTTGGGGCCAAATATGTAACAACATGTCACAACCTGAGGACTGTTTAAAAGTAAGACTGTTTAAAATTAATATTGTTAAAAGTAATATTGTATGTACCCAACAAATGTCAAATCGATTGACACCTACAGAATGTTGGAAAACTGTACCTTTTTGCTATGTAAGCTTTGGCAATATGGTTCTCTGTAAACTTTCATGCCAATAAAGCATTTGAATTGGAATTGGAATTGGAAATTGGAATTGGAGAGAGACGAGGCCACAGAGCGAGAGAGAGAGAGAGAGACCAGGCCACAGAGAGAGAGAGAGAGACCAGGCCACAGAGAGAGAGAGAGAGAGACCAGGCCAGAGAGAGAGAGAGAACAGGCCACAGAGCGAGAGAGAGAGAGAGAGAGAGACCAGGCCAGAGAGAGAGAGAGAGAGACCAGGCCACAGAGCGAGAGAGAGAGAGAGACCAGGCCACAGAGAGAGAGAGAGACTAGGTCAGAGGAGAGAGAGAGAGAGAGACCAGGTCACAGAGAGAGAGAGAGAGACCAGGTCACAGAGAGAGAGAGAGAGAGACTAGGTCACAGGAGAGAGAGAGACCAGGTCACAGAGAGAGAGAGAGAGAGAGAGACCAGGTCACAGAGAGAGAGAGAGACCAGGTCACAGAGAGAGAGAGAGACCAGGCCACAGAGAGAGAGAGAGAGAGAGAGACCAGGTCACAGAGAGAGAGAGACCAGGTCACAGAGAGAGAGAGAGACCAGGTCACAGAGAGAGAGAGAGAGACCAGGTCACAGAGAGAGAGAGAGAGACCAGGTCACAGAGAGAGAGAGAGAGACCAGGTCACAGAGAGAGAGAGAGAGAGACCAGGCCACAGAGAGAGAGAGAGAGAGACCAGGTCACACAGAGCGAGAGAGAGAAACCAGGTCACAGAGAGAGAGAGAGAGACCAGGTCACAGAGAGAGAGAGAGACCAGGTCACAGAGAGAGAGAGAGAGAGACCAGGTCACAGAGCGAGAGAGAGAGAGAGACTGTATCGACTTGTATGTGGGTTCAATGACAAGACATTTATGAAAGAGAATGTCTTTTAATCTAAAGTCTGTTCAATTCTTTATACAGCATTTCAGGAGACACCATGCTAGTGATCCATCTAGAACGAAACTGAAACTAAACTAAACTGCCTTGCTTGTCTCGGTCACATGACCTCTGCTGGTCAGGCATAAGTAGTCAAAAGCTGCAAACATGCTGGTAAGGCATCATAATCAAACAGGCAGATAACATCACTATTTGCTGATATCATTACATCTCCTTTTCTTAAAACAAAAGTATTTTACTTTTAACTAACAACATGTTTTCTTTGTATTAATCTACATTTTAACTGTAACACTTAATGAACTTACATTATCATTATCATGATCAAGGTTTTTTAACCTTGCTTTGTGTGTTCACATGAAATATGTCAATACACTAGAACTTGAAGAAAGAATAAGATAACATTACTTCCTTCTATAACAATAGTCCTTAAATTTGCTCAATGAGTCTCTCAGGAGGCTTCACGTGTCTTGAGGATTTTCTGATTGATTGTCCTTGAATCTGAGTTGTTGCCTCAGATGATGTGTTCTCAGCTGTGCGATCAGGTTGTTCAACAGTATCAGTCTCTTGACCTGCTGTGGCTGATCCCATGAGAAGATATCGACGATTTCTTCTCAGAACAGCACCCTCATCTGTCTGAATGGCGTATGATCTTGGTTGAACTTCACTCAGGACAGTTCCCTTCTGAGTCCATGTGTTTGTTTTGTCTTTCAACCTTACTTGGTCACCAGTGTGGAGTTCAGGTAGGTTTTGTGTTCCTCTGTCATAGTAGTACTTTTGCTTTTCTTTCTGTTGTTCTTTGAACTTCCTCACTTTCTCCCCCTCTTTTGTTTTCAGGAGGTTCTCCGGGATGGGTAGGTTTGACCTTAGCCGACGTCCCATAAGGAGTTGGGCTGGTGACTTACCACACTCGAGTGGCGTTGTGCGGTATACAAGCATGCTCTGGTAGAAGTCAGTTCCACTGTCTTTTGCCTTGTACATCAGTCTTTTCACTGTGTTTGCGGGCTCTCCTGGGTCAACAGCTCTGGACAACATGTCTGCTGTATACATCAGCTTACCCGGTGTGTACGCAACATTCAGTTCATCATAGACTGTCCCTCCTTCGCTTTCCACAATGAGGACTCTCTTTACCAGGTTCAGTCTCTCACAGGCTTTTAAACCTAGTATGGCTTGCAATTCCTTTGGCACCACGATTAATGCTAGCGTGTGCTCTCTGTCCTTGTGTGTTACTTTGACAATGCATCTTCCTTTCACTGGTATTTCAGTACCTGAGTATCCTGTCACTTTCACTTTGATTCCATGTATCTTTGGCCTGGGTCTAATTTTCTTAAAATCAGTCTCTGATATCACATTAACTTGTGCCCCAGTATCCAATTTAAATGGAATGTGTATGTCATTCACTTTTAGTGTCAACATCCAGTCTCTTTCTTCTTGTTTGTTTTCAGACACAACATCTACATAGAACTCCTCTATGTCGCTTTCATCTACTGCATGGATCTTGCTTTGTTGCACTTGGTTCTTGCAGCAGCGGGCATAATGGTTGTTTTTGTTGCAACTATTGCATTTTTTACCATATGCTGGACACTTTTTTGGTGGATGCTGTATACCGCATCGACTACATGACTTTTGATTGTCCCTTTCATTTTCGTTCGCTGGCCACGCCTCTTTTTTCACATTGGCGCTCGTTTTGTTAAACGGTTTGTATCCGTTCTTTCTCACTGCATCCACGTTGCAGCTATTGTCACTGAACAGCTCCTTTGCCTGCAACTTCACAGTCTCTGTAGCCCTACACAGTGCTATGGCTTTTCCCAGGTCTAGATCTTGCTCTCTTAGCAGTCTTTCCCTTAGACCATTATCCAGAATACCACACACCAGTCTGTCTTTTATCAGCGAGTCTGTCAGTCCCCCAAATTCACACGATTTGCTTCTGTTTCTCAGTTCAGTCACATACTGATCAATAGTCTCACCCGTTTTCTGTACACATGTGAAAAATCTGTGCCTCTCAAACGTCACGTTACGTTTAGGTATGCAGTAGGCCTCAAACTGTTCCATTATTTTATCTAGCTTCATTTTGTCTCCATCAGCAGCGAATGTGAAGTTATTATACACCTCCAGCGCTTCATCACCCACGACATGTAAGAACAGTGACGATTTCCTTTTATTACTTTTCTCGTCAGCTCCGATTGCTGCTAAATACAACTCTAAACGTTGTTTGAATCTCCTCCAATTTTCAGCCACATGACCTGTCAACTGAAGCTTCGCTGGTGGGAGTAAACCTTCCATTTTTTACTTCATTAGCTATTCTCTAATGGTAAGTAACGATGTTCTCTTTTGGCTTGCTAAACTGTGGAGAGCTGATTTAACTTCAGATTTTTCCTCTTCATCTCTTTCAATCCTTCTGACACCATGTATCGACTTGTATGTGGGTTCAATGACAAGACATTTATGAAAGAGAATGGGCTAGATTTTCAGTTGCTTGCGCCAGCAGTTAGCGCCTTAAGAGAAGTGATTTTCGGGCGCTATGCGTGTAGCGCCTGGGCGCAGCGCAGTTTGCGCCCCGCCCCAAATTAAGTTGCCCGTTAGCGCCGGCGCAAAGTTTAGCGGCCGCCCGGATGCGCGCGCAGAAAATGACGTCACATCCTCGTGCAACGCCCTTTGGCCGCCCCGAATCCAAACTTCAGTCGGACCGCCCCATTGTGCGGCTGGCGTCCAGAGCGTTTGTAAAATGGAACGCAACACACCCTGGGGAGCGCAAATTAAAGGGCACTCCTCCTGCACTATAAACGGCAATCTGCATGTGTATTTATGTTTACCACCACCGCCACCACCACCACCACCTCCTCCTCCTCCTCCCCGTCCCCTTGGCACCAGAGTGTCTGCCGTGCGCTGCGCCCGAGCTCGGGTGTTGCGCTCTGCACCGCCGGCTTAGCGCCTAAAGATAGTAGTGGAACGCCTCTTTTAGCGCTCCACCAACCTCTTAGGGCGAAGCCACTGAATGTCCGGCAACGGGGCGCTACTTTGGGGCGGCCGCTAACTTCGGGCGGGTGCTAAGGTTAGCGCCCCAAAACTGTCTATACTGAAAATCTAGCCCAAAGTCTTTTAATCTAAAGTTTGTTCTACTCTTTATACAGCATTTCAGGAGACACCATGCTAGTGATCCATCTAGAACGAAACTGAAACTAAACTAAACTGCCTTGCTTGTCTCGGTCACATGACCTCTGCTGGTCAGGCATAAGTAATCGGTTGTGGGCAAAATGCTAGAGTCCATTATTAAGGATAAAATAGCGGAGCACTTGACAAATGGGGAAAGGATCGGACAGAGTCAACATGGATTTACAAAGGGTAAATCGTGTTTGACTAATCTGCTGGAATTTTTTGAGGAAGTAACTGGTAAAATAGATGGGGGAGAGCCAGTGGATGTGGTGTACCTTGACTTCCAGAAAGCCTTCGATAAGGTTCCACACAAAAGATTATCATGCAAAATTAAGGCTCATGGGATTGGGGGCAAAGTATTAACGTGGATAGAGAACTGGCTGGCGGATAGAAAACAGAGAGTTGGAATAAACGGCTCGTTTTCGGAGTGGCAGGCAGTGACCAGCGGGGTGCCGCAAGGATCTGTCCTGGGACCCCAGCTGTTCACAATATATATAAATGATCTGGATCAGGGAATTGGATGCAATATTTCCAAATTCGCTGACGACACTAAACTAGGAGGAGGGGTGGGCTCTGATGAGGATGTCAGGAGGCTACAGTGCGATTTGGACAGGTTGGGGGAATGGGCGGATACGTGGCAGATGCACTATAATGTGGATAAATGCGAGGTTATCCACTTTGGGGGTAAAAACAGGAGGGTAGATTATTATCTAAATGGCAATAGATTGGGAGATGGGGAAGTGCAGAGGGACCTGGGTGTTCTTGTGCACCAGTCACTGAAGGAGAGCATGCAGGTGCAACAGGCGATTAAGAAGGCAAATGGTATGTTGGCCTTCATATCAAGGGGGTTCGAGTATAGGAATAGGGATACCTTACTACAGCTGTACAAGGTGCTGGTGAGACCGCATCTGGAGTATTGTGTACAGTTTTGGTCGCCCCATCTGCGGAAGGATGTTCTTGCCATGGAAAGAGTGCAACGGCGATTCACCAGGCTGATACCTGGAATGGCGGGAATGACCTACGAAGAGAGATTAAATAGTTTGGGCTTGTACTCACTGGAGTTTAGAAGATTGAGAGGGGATCTCATCGAAACATATAAAATTATGGCAGGCCTGTACAGGCTGAATTCAGAGAGAATGTTTCCAATGGCCGGGGAGCACAGAACCAGGGGCCACAGTCTAAAAATAGCGGGCAAATCATTTAAAACAGAGATGAGGAAGAATTTCTTCACTCAAAGAGTGGTGAGCCTGTGGAATTCCCTGCCACAGAGGGCTGTGAAGGCTAATTCAATAAATATTTTCAAGAGAGAATTGGATATATTTCTGAAGGCTAAGGGGATTAAGGGTTACGGAGAAAAGGCGGGGACGGGGTACTGAACTGGTAAGATCAGCTATGATCTCAGACGAAGATCAGCCATGATCTCATTGAATGGCGGAGCAGGCTCGAAGGGCCGAATGGCCTACTCCTGTTCCTATCTCTATGTTTCTATGTTTCTATACCTGCAAACATGCTGGTAAGGCATCATAATCAAACAGGCAAATAACATCACTATTTGCTGATATCATTACAGAGACCAGCCCACAGAGAGAGAGACCAGGTCAGAGAGAGAGAGAGAGAGAGAGACCAGGCCACAGAGAGAGAGAGAGAGAGAGACCAGGTCACAGAGAGAGAGAGACCAGGTCATAGGGAAAGAGAGAGAGAGAGAGACCAGGTCACAGAGAGAGAGAGAGAGACCAGGTCACAGAGAGAGAGAGAGAGAGAGAGAGAGACCAGGCCACAGAGAGAGAGAGACCAGGCCAGAGAGAGAGAGAGAGAGACCAGGCCACAGAGAACGAGAGAGAGAGAGAGACCAGGTCACAGAGAGAGAGAGAGACCAGGTCACAGGGAGAGAGAGAGAAACCAGGCCACAGAGAGAGAGAGAGAGAGAGAGAGAGACCAGGTCAGAGAGAGAGAGAGAGAGACCAGGTCACAGAGAGAGAGAGAGACCAGGTCACAGAGAGAGAGAGAGAGACCAGGCCACAGGGAGAGAGAGAGAGAGAGAGAGAGACCAGGTCAGAGAGAGAGGGGTCAAAATTGGAGACAAACGCACCGATTTCTTCACCCAGAGAAGAGGCGTCCGGCAGGGCTGCAATTTGAGCCCGACCCTGTTCAACATATACATAAATGAATTAGCAGACATGCTGGAGCAAAGCGAGTCACCAGGTCTCCGTCTCCTGGATGGAGAAGTGAAATCCCTGTTCTATGCGGACGACCTGGTTCTGCTGTCTCCCACAGAACAGGGATTACAGCAACAACTAGACCTACTCGACAAATACTGCCAAAATTGGGCTCTAACAGTAAATCTAAAGAAAACCAACATCATGATTTTTCAAAAAAGACCCAGATGTCAGGAAAACAAATACCAGTTTACCCTCAGTGATACCACTATAGGACACACTATGAGCTACACCTACCTTGGTCTAACTATTACAGCATCAGGGAGCTTCAGCATAGCAGTGAATGCACTAAAAGAAAAAGCACGAAGAGCCCTATATGCAATAAAAAGAAAATTCTACAACATCCAAATCCCAATCAAAATCTGGCTCAAAATATTTGACAGCATAATCCTGCCCATTGCACTGTACAGTAGTGAAGTATGGGGCCCGCTAAATCACCAAAGCTACACTAAATGGGAAAAACACACAATAGAAGCCCTACATGCAGAATTCTGCCGAAGCATCCTTCGCACCCAAAGAAAAACGCCAACAAATGCATGCAGAGCCGAACTAGGCAGATACCCACTGATAATAAACATCCAAAAACGAGCACTAAACTTCCTAAATCACCTCAAATCTAGCTCCCCAGACACCCTTCATTTCAAAGCCTTTCAGACCCAAGAGCTAAACCCAGAAAAGAGTCCCCTGAGTCAGCTGCTACTGAAACTAAGTACTCAGCCGGACCCTGACCAGCCCCAGACCAACACAGCCGTCCAAACACCAATCCGAGTGAACCAAATCATTAAAAAATGCAAAGAAACCTACCTGGAACATTGGAACAAAATAACCGAAAGCCAAAGCAGATTAGAATGTTACCGGGCCCTAAAAAGAGAATATAAACTGGCAGACTACCTCACGACCATCAGAGACACAAAACAGAGACAGACCCTCACCAGGTACAGACTAAGCGACCACCAACTGGAAATTGAAAAAGGCAGATACAAGAAATCCTGGCAGCCTAGAGAGAATAGAATATGCGATCAATGTCTGGCTGGCGAGGTTGAAACAGAAATGCATTTCCTCCTAAAATGCGAAAAATTCAACACATCAAGAAACATATTATTCAACAAGCTAAGCCAAACAACCCCAGATTTCAAGGAATTGGATGATCTGTCAAAATTGAGATTAGTCCTAGGAGAAGGAGACAGACCATACCTTGGGGCCAAATATGTAACAACATGTCACAACCTGAGGACTGTCTAAAATTAAGACTGTTTAAAATTAATATTGAACGTACCAAATGAAGTACAAAGACTGTTTAAAATTAATATTGTTTAAAAGTAATATTGTATGTACCCAACAAATGTCAAATCGATTGACACCTACAGAATGTTGGAAAACTGTACCTTTTTGCTATGTAAGCTTTGGCAATATGGTTCTCTGTAAACTTTCATGCCAATAAAGCATTTGAATTGAATTGAATTGAATTGAATTGAGAGAGAGAGAGACCAGGTCACAGAGAGAGAGAGAGACCAGGTCACAGAGAGAGAGAGAGAGAGAGACCAGGTCACAGAGAGAGAGAGAGAGAGAGACCAGGTCACAGAGAGAGAGAGAGAGAGAGACCAGGTCACAGAGAGAGAGAGAGAGAGAGACCAGGTCACAGAGAGAGAGAGAGAGAGACCAGGTCACAGAGAGAGAGAGAGAGACCAGGTCACAGAGAGAGAGAGAGAGAGAGAGACCAGGTCACAGAGAGAGAGAGAGAGACCAGGTCACAGAGAGAGAGAGAGAGAGAGAGACCAGGTCACAGAGAGAGAGAGAGACCAGGTCACAGAGAAAGAGAGAGAGAGACCAGGCCACAGAGAGAGAGAGAGAGAGAGACCAGTGATAGATCCGTGGTTCAGTGGATAAAGAATTACACGGATGCTGTATATAAACAAACAACAGGTCTTTACTGGAGGAGGGTCATCTCTAGACTGGAGTAGAGAGGCATGCGCACAGCTTATATACCGGTGTGGTTACTGCCGGTACTACAGTATACAGGAGCTGTAAAAAGTAGTTCTGACTTAAAGCACATACACTACAACCAGGTCACAGAGTGAGAGAGAGAGAGCAGGCCACAGAGAGAGAGAGAGAGAGACCCCAGGTCAGAGAGAGAGAGAGAGAGAGAGAGAGCAGGCCACAGAGAGAGAGAGAGAGCAGGCCACAGAGAGAGAGAGAGAGAGAGCAGGCCACAGAGAGAGAGAGAGAGAGAGAGACCAGGCCACAGAGAGAGAGAGAGAGACCAGGTCACAAAGAGAGAGAGAGAGAGACCAGGTCACAGAGAGAGAGAGAGAGACCAGTAATTGAACCAATTGCACTCTATGGCAGTGAGGTGTGGGGACCGCTAACACAACAAGAATTTGCAAAATGGGACAAACACCCAATTGAGATCCTACATGCAGAATTCTGTAAAAGTATCCCCCGGACTCAAAGGAAAACCGTAAACAATGCATGCAGGGCAGAACTAGGCCAATATCCACTAATAATTACTATCCAAAAAAGAGCCACCAAATTTTGGAAACACCTAAAAATGAGCAACCCCCACTGCTATCATTACGAAGCCTTGAAATGCCAAGAGAGGACCATAAAGAAGAACACCCTCAGTCAACTAGTCCTGGGACTCAGTGAAGCAACCACTAACACTACTAACAATAACCAGCCCCAGGACAGTGACATCGTAGCACAGAGAATTCGACCCAACACAATTGTCACCAAGCAAAAGGAAAAATACCTGTCATATTGGGCAGAAACAACAAAAACCCAAAGCAAACTCAATTGCTACTTGGCCCTAAACAGACAATACAACATGACTGATTACCTGACCATGGTAAAGGATAGCAAACTGAGAAAAACCTTGACAAGGTACAGACTTAGTGAACATAGCCTGGCGATCGAAAAAGGCAGACACAGGCAGACCAGGCTGCCAAGAGAGGACAGGATATGCTCTCACTGCAGTCAGGGAGTGGTGGAGACAGAGATGCACTTCCTCACAGCTTGTGGAAAATATCAGGGCATCAGGGAGAATTTCTACCAAAAATTCTCACAAATATGCCCTGAATTCAGAAATTTGAATGACGACCAAAAACTCCCATACCTACTAGGGGAAGAGAGAAACTGTGTAACACTAGTGTAAGAGCCATGAAAGCTTAAGAAAATACTTTAAAATAGTGGTTAAATGGCATAATACAGTTAATTTACCTGACCGACTTATTGTACTAAGAAACCCCCTATTTTCTTGCTCCAGTAGTATAGTCCGAGACACCCCCTTCATTCTTGCCACAATGGTACAGTCCCTAAGCCACACATGGTGTGCAGCCATTTTACAGTTTAAACTGCACGTGGCTGAAGGAGGCAGAAGTTGAGGGGTTTGGAGCAATACAGTTTTTGACTGTGTTCGTTTATACGTGTTTGCTTTGTAATTCCGTTTGTGAAGTGTTATAGTAAACAGTTTAAAAGACAAAGCTACGTTTGGGAACGTTTTATTTCGACACGCGTCTACTCGTTGTTAAAAGCCCCACAGCTCAGTGGCTGCCTGTTTGGAAACTAAGAAGTGCCACTACATTAGTCAAAAACTTGCTCCCTAAGAAGGAAAGGACGGAATCGTCGGCGAACGTATACATGAATGGTCATGGAGCCAGACGACAATATAAGAAAGCGAAGGTACAGTGACTGTTACTTGCTTTGTTAATTCTATTGAGAAGCTAAATAAGAGCTGCGGGTAAAATGGCCGAGGCCTTACGGAGCCAGGAGCTTCCATCAGCCAGAAGGATTGCTGGCCAAAAGAGGGAAATAAAGCTCACCCCAAAGGCAATGGAAGAGAAGTTACATAGAAGCATAGGTGCAAGGAAGGCTAAATTAGCTCAGATAACTGGAAAAATGAAGATAATTGATCGTCTCATGGAAGATAATGCTAATATTAAGAAAGCTGAAGACATAATGTATTACGATTTCTCCAAGCTGCATGAAGAATTTAATGTACTCAATGAAGATGTATTAGCACTTCTGTCTGAAGAAGAGGGAAACGCTGATCAGCACAACTGGTTTGATCTTAAATCAACCAGCATTAAGGACTATATCAAGGCCACGGAACAGTGGATGTTAAAGATTCGTCAAGATGCTGATACAGCAGAGAAAGATAAAGTTGACGATGAAGTCGGACCAGACGATAGCATTTCAGAGACTTCCGCCAGACCGAGCAAAAATCGAAAAGAAGGTAGCTCTGTTTCTGGACGCAGGTCAGTCGCTTCTACCACAAGCTCGTCGCGACGCATGAGAGCGGAGGTTGAACGGGCGGCGTTGATGGCGCGCGCAGCATCTTTAGCGGAGAAGCAAGCTCTTGAATGGGAAGAGGCCCAACTGCAGGTCCAAAAGGCCCAACTGCAGGCCCAACAGGCCCAACTGCAGGCCCAAGTGCGGGCCCAACAGGCCCAGGTGCAGGCAAAGAAAGAACAGCTGGAGATAAAAACAGCTATCGCGGTCTCACACGCCAGGTTGAGTGCGTACGAAGATTATGAAGGCTCACGGGACGGCGGGAGCGAATACTGCCAGTCAATGTTGTCACATAGAGTTGGATCCAGGGCACCTTCAAGAGTTACAAGAGAGTCCGAAAGCAATCCCCTGGCATTACAGCGTGGAAGAGTGGCCTCTCCACTAACGGGAGCACGTGATGCTACCCCAGACGTCAGATGGTCTAGACTAGACCCTGCTGATGACCACCAGAGGCCTGAAGACACAGGGAGAAGCCTATACCGAGTGATGCAACGTCAGAACGAAATTACAGAGATGCTTGTAAAACAACAGAATCTGTTTCGACTCCCTCAAAGAGACATACCAGTGTTCCAAGGCGACCCACTCAAGTATAAGCCCTTCATCAGATCCTTTGAACAAGCCATTGACTCCAAAACAGAGAGCAGCAGTGACAAGTTGTACTACCTGGGACAGTACACCAGTGGTAAACCACAAGACCTGGTCAGAAGCTGTGAACACATGAGACCGGACCGGGGATACATAGAAGCCAGGAAGTTGCTGCAGGAGCACTATGGTAATGAGCTGAAGATAGCCACTGCATATATTGAAAAGGCTACCAAGTGGCCACAGATCAGATCGGAGGACGGAGAGGCATTGAACGCATATGTTCTTTTCCTCATAGGCTGTCGCAACACCATGGAGGATGTTGAATTCATGGAAGAGATGGACAATCCTATGACTATGAGAATCATCATCTCTAAGCTTCCTTACAGGATGAGAGAACAATGGAGAAGAACAGCCTTTGAGATAATGGAGAGACGGAAAAGTAGAGCCAGGTTTGCAGACTTAGTGAATTTCATAGACAAACAGGCTAAAATTGCTAGGGACCCATTGTTTGGAAACATCCAGGATGTCAGCCCGACCACCGATGGAAGAGTGAAAGCCAAGCCTGTTGAATCAAAGACTCTCAGGAAAGGTGGTCCCAGGGGAAGCAGCTTTGCAACTATCGTCACTCAGGCCGAGGAAGAAAGGCCCCAGAACTCATCTCCCAAAAGGAGCAGCACAGTGACGTCTGCTAATGCCTTTCAGAAGCCATGCTTATTCTGCCAGAAGAATCATACATTGGATTTCTGCAGCGACATCAAAGCACAGCCACATAAGGACAGAATCGAATTCCTGAAGTACAACGGCCTATGTTTTGGATGTCTCTCTCAGGGGCACCTGAGTAGAAACTGTAAGCAAAGAACAACATGCAGAGAGTGCACTCGGAAACATCCCAGTCTGCTGCATATCCATAAAGAAGAACAAGTCTCTAAGAAGAGTGAAGAAAACAATACCGACGAGAAGGTTGTTTCAAGTGCTCTGGTGTCGCTAGAACCAGAGACTTGTGGATTCACTGGGGCCGGTGACAGTGATTGTATTCTTGCCATCGTACTAGTAAAGATCAAGTCTAAGAGGAGTGAGAAGGTTGTGGAGACTTACGCCTTCATGGATCCAGGTAGTTCAGCAACGTTCTGCACAGAATCACTCATGCGACAGCTGAACGTTAGAGGCAGAAGAACAGAAATCCTATTACGCACCATGGGTCATGAGAAGTCAATGCAAAGTTATATCCTGTCAGACCTAGAAGTGTGTGGACTTGAAGAGAAGGACTTCATAGACCTGCCTAATGTTTTCACACAGAGGGAGATTCCTGTTAGAATAGGGAACTTAGCCCTGCAGAAGGATGTGGATAGATGGCCTTACCTAGAAAAGGTGCGCCTCCCATACATTGAAGCAGAAATTGGCCTATTAATTGGAACCAATGCCTACAAAACTATGGAGCCATGGCAGGTGATAAACAGCAAGGATGACGGACCCTACGCCATCAGGACAGCCCTTGGATGGGTAGTCAATGGACCGGTAAGGAGAGATGATGGCAACAAGTCGAACAAGGAGGAACGACAAAATGTCACAGTTAATCGCATCTCTATCGCAAGCATTGAAGAGCTGTTGATACAGCAGTTCAACGCAGACTTCTCAGAACGCAGCTGTGAGGAAAAGACAGAGATGTCACAAGAAGACCATCAGTTCATGGATTTGATGACAAGGTCTACACAGTTCATTGATGGCCACTATCACATTGGTTTGCCACTGAGAAGACAGACCGCGAAGATGCCGAACAATTGCTGCATAGCAGAGCAACGCACCATCAGTCTAAAGAGAAAGCTGAACAAGAACCCCGACTTTCACGAAGACTACAAAGGCTTCATGAGAAACATCATAGCGAAAGGCTATGCTGTAAAGGTGCCCGAGGAACAGTTGAACAGAGACGATGGAAGGGTCTGGTACATTCCTCATCACGGTGTGTATCACCCAAAGAAGAAAAAGATCCGTGTAGTGTTTGACTGCGCCGCCTCATTCAGAGGAACTTCACTGAATGACCAGCTGCTTCAAGGTCCTGATCTTACTAATACCCTCATTGGCGTCTTGACTAGTTTTAGACAAGAGCTCATTGCCATGATGGCAGACATAGAATCAATGTTCTACCAAGTCAGAATCTCTGATGAAGATGCTGATCTTCTGCGTGTCCTTTGGTGGCCAGATGGCGACGTTAGTCAAGCGATGGTGGAATGTAGAATGGCCGTACACTTGTTCGGAGCCACATCATCTCCCAGCTGTGCAAACTACGCTCTCAGAAAAACTGCAGAAGATGGCAAAGGCAAAGCACCATCAGAGGCCGTGGAGACAATCTTCAGAAACTTTTATGTCGATGACTGTCTGAAGTCCGTGTCAACAGAAGACGATGCCATCGCACTGTCAAGAGACCTTAGAACTCTGTGTTCGAATGGAGGATTCCATCTGACTAAGTGGATAAGCAACAGCAGAGCAGTTCTAGCTTCTATCCCAGAAAAGGAAAGAGCCACTGAAGTCAAAGATCTGGACCTGAGCCACGATGTCCTTCCTATCGAGAGAGCTCTTGGTGTACAATGGTGCATTGAGTCAGACACGTTCAACTTCAGGATAATGGTGAACGAAAGACCATCCACAAGATGAGGGATTCTCTCCGTGGTCAGTTCCATCTACGACCCTCTTGGATTCCTGGCACCACTCATTCTGCCGGTGAAGCTGATGCTACGAGAGCTGCGTAGAGACAAGAGAGGATGGGATGAAGATATCCCAGAAGGTCAAGCTCAGAGATGGCACAGATGGCTGACAGATTTGCAACAACTTTCTAGCTTCAACGTCAGTAGATGCATCAAGCCCGCGAGTTTTGGAGTTACAAAGATGGCTCAACTACATCATTTCTCGGTCGCCAGTGAGGACGGCTATGGCACGGCTACTTACCTCTTGCTGACAAATCAACAGGGCCAGAAACATTGTGCCTTCCTCATGGGGAAATCCAGGGTGGCTCCGCTGAAGCAGGTCACCATCCCGAGACTGGAATTGACGGCAGCGGTCGTTGCAGTTAAAGTTGACCAGGTGACGCGGAAAGAGTTACAGCTCCCATTAGAAGAATCTGTCTTCTGGACGGATAGCACGGCGGTGCTGAAGTATATAGAGAATGAGAAGATACGCTTCAAGACCTTCATAGCAAACAGAATCTCATCCATTAGAGAAGCTACACAACCATCTCAATGGAGGTATGTAAACACCTCATTAAACCCAGCAGATCAAGCCTCACGGGGATTGAAGGCTGAAAACTTCATGAGGAGTGAAACTTGGATACAAGGCCCAAGTTATCTGCTGGAAACAGAGAGATCATGGCCAGAAAGACCAGATATGCCAAGTCAGAGTGCTGAAGACGACGTCGAAGTCAAGAGATCAGTCACAGTAAATCTCATAAATACGAAAGAGAACTTTGACACAGTGAACAAGCTTGTTAACCATTTCTCAGGATGGCACCAGTTGAGGAAAGCAGTTGCATGGTTTCTAAGGTTGAAAGAGTTGCTGCTACACCTGAGCGGTAAGAGAAAAGAGTACCGAGCCACTATCAGTCAGTCTGAAAGTAACCCTGATAAGCAGAGAATGCTTCTACAGCAGTATACGCATCAGCACAAGACCACATTGGGCAAGAATTCATTGACCGCGGAGGATTTGGCCAAGGCTGAGAAGGAGATAGTTTGCTTCAGTCAAAGACAAAGATACCCAGAAGAAATCGAAGCTCTACAGCGAAATACTCCAATCAATAAAGGTAGTCATATCTACAAGCTGGACCCTACACTGCAAGATGGAGTACTGAGGGTGGGAGGGAGACTAAACAAATCTGCTATGCCAGAGGAGGCCAAGCATCCTGCTATCCTTTCTAAGGACCTCCGGGTTGCTACTCTCATTCTTCAGCATATACACCAGAGTATTGGACACAGTGGGAGGAATCACATGCTTGCGAAGCTAAGACAAAGATACTGGATTCCAGGAGCTAACTCCGTAATAAGAAAAATACTCTCTGAATGCATTGTTTGCAGACGGTTACACGCTAGAGCTGGGGAGCGGAAAATGGCAGACCATGCCAGACTCCAGAGGCGACGTTCGTCGCGTTTGTTTGCAAACCAAGACCAGTACCCTGGAAAGACCGATCACAAAGCTCTGCCTGCTACAAGAAGCAGCGTGAAAGGTTCCTGAACGAAAAAAGTGGACACTTATATTGTAAATATGTTGAACTCATTAGTTTATGACTCTTAATGTTTGAGTAATTGATATGCTTCATGTGCCTAGTCAATTAGGGGCCGGAATGTAAGAGCCATGAAAGCTTAAGAAAATACTTTAAAATAGTGGTTAAATGGCATAATACAGTTAATTTACCTGACCGACTTATTGTACTAAGAAACCCCCTATTTTCTTGCTCCAGTAGTATAGTCCGAGACACCCCCTTCATTCTTGCCACAATGGTACAGTCCCTAAGCCACACATGGTGTGCAGCCATTTTACAGTTTAAACTGCACGTGGCTGAAGGAGGCAGAAGTTGTGAGGTTTGGAGCAATACAGTTTTTGACTGTGTTCGTTTATACGTGTTTGCTTTGTAATTCCGTTTGTGAAGTGTTATAGTAAACAGTTTAAAAGACAAAGCTACGTTTGGGAACGTTTTATTTCGACACGCGTCTACTCGTTGTTAAAAGCCCCACAGCTCAGTGGCTGCCTGTTTGGAAACTAAGAAGCGCCACTAAAACTAGCGGCACACTATGTTACAGCTTGCCATAAACAGAGGGACAACCAGTAAACCTAAGAAAAGAGTATATACAAATTATACGAATGTATATTTATACACTCAGGGATATTACTGTTTATACACTGTACGAATAGATCTGCGTTTATGTGTTCAACCATAAATGTATTTCGATGCTTTGGCAACATAAGATGTACCTTATCATGCCAATAAAGCGATTTGAATTGAATTGAAAAAATTGAGACCAGGTCAGAGAGAGAGAGAGAGAGACCAGGTCACAGAGAGAGAGAGAGAGAGAGACCAGGTCACAGAGAGAGAGAGAGAGAGACCAGGTCACAGAGAGAGAGAGACCAGGTCACAGAGAGAGAGAGAGAGAGAGAGAGAGAGACCAGGTCACAGAGAGAGAGAGGGAGACCAGGTCACACACAGAGAGAGAGAAGAGAGAGACCAGGTCACAGAGAGAGAGAGAGAGAGAGAGAGAGACCAGGTCACAGAGAGAGAGAGAGAGAGAGAGACCAGGTCACAGAGAGAGAGAGAGAGAGAGAGAGAGACCAGGTCACAGAGAGAGAGAGAGAGAGAGAGACCAGGTCACACAGAGAGAGAGAGAAGAGAGAGACCAGGTCACAGAGAGAGAGAGAGAGAGACCAGGTCACAGAGAGAGAGAGAGAGAGACCAGGTCACAGAGAGAGAGAGAGAGACCAGGTCACAGAGAGAGAGAGAGAGAGAGAGAGAGGCGAGGTTGAAACAGAAATGCATTTCCTCCTAAAATGCGAAAAATTCAACACATCAAGAAACATATTATTCAACAAGCTAAGCCAAACAACCCCAGATTTCAAGGAATTGGATGACCTGTCAAAATTGAGATTAGTCCTAGGAGAAGGAGACAGACCATACCTTGGGGCCAAATATGTAACAACATGTCACAACCTGAGGACTGTTTAAAAATTAAGACTGTTTAAAATTAATATTGAGCGTACCAAATGAAGTACAAAGACTGTTTAAAATTAATATTGTTTAAAAGTAATATTGTATGTAACCAACAAATGTCAAATCGATTGACACCTACAGAATGTTGGAAAACTGTACCTTTTTGCTATGTAAGCTTTGGCAATATGGTTCTCTGTAAACTTTCATGCCAATAAAGCATTTGAATTGGAATTGGAATTGGAATTGGACCAGGCCACAGAGAGAGAGAGAGAGACCAGGTCACACAGCGAGAGAGAGAGAGAGAGAGAGAGAGACCAGGTCACAGAGAGAGAGAGAGAGAGAGACCAGGTCACAGAGAGAGAGAGACCAGGTCACAGAGAGAGAGAGAGACCAAGTGACAGAGAGAGAGAGAGAGAGAGAGAGAGAGAGACCAGGTCACAGAGAGAGAGAGACCAGGTCACAGAGAGAGAGAGAGAGAGAGAGAGAGAGACCAGGTCACAGAGAGAGAGAGAGAGAGAGAGAGAGATCAGGTCACAGAGAGAGAGAGAGAGAGAGAGACCAGGCCACAGAGAGAGAGAGAGAGACCAGGTCAGAGAGAGAGAGAGAGACCAGGTCACAGAGAGAGAGAGAGAGACCAGGTCACAGAGAGAGAGAGAGAGAGAGAGACCAGGCCACAGAGAGAGAGAGAGAGACCAGGTCACACAGAGAGAGAGAGAGAGAGAGACCAGGTCAGAGAGAGAGAGAGAGAGACCAGGTCACAGAGAGAGAGAGACCAGGCCACACAGAGAGAGAGAGAGACCAGGTCACAGAGAGAGAGAGAGAGAGAGAGACCAGGTCACAGAGAGAGAGAGAGAGACCAGGTCACAGAGAGAGAGAGAGAGAGAGAGACCAGCTCACAGAGAGAGAGAGAGAGACCAGGCCACAGAGAGAGAGAGAGAGAGACCAGGCCACAGAGAGAGAGCGAGAGAGACCAGGTCACACAGAGAGAGACTGTGATGAAATATGCCATTCAGCAGGCACTCTGTGTTCTCTGTGTTTGATTGTGCCTGTGACTGTGACAAGCAGGGGAGTTTAGTTTCAGTTTCATTTCCTTACCTGTATTGTATTGTGTGTAGGGCTCTGCCCATACCTGGCCCCTACTTAAGCAGGCCCCAGTGTGTCTCACAGACAGTACAGCAGATCTCTGGATGGGAGACACTTTTCCACTGTGTATTACTTTCTGAGTTAATAAAAGCCTTGCTTTGCTCCGTTAACGTTGAGTCTCGGATTCATTGAGGCACATGAATTTTATTAACTCAATTTTCAACGCAATGGATCAACTCTTGAAACCCGAACATTTGGATTTGGATCCGCATGCTTCGGACGCATCGGCACGATTCGGACACTGGTTTAAGTGTATGGAATTCTTCCTGGACAATTCCGCAGCCATCACAGACGCTACGGACGCTGAAAGTATGAAACTCGGAATCCTGCGGAATTGGGTAAGCCACCGGGTTTACCCCCTCATCCAAGACGTCGACACGTACCCGGCCGCCTGCGACATCCTAAAGGTGCATTACCAGCAGCCTACGAACGAGGTGTACGCTAGGCATCTGCTCACACACAGCGACCTGGGGAATCGCTGGATGAGTTCCTAGTCACCCTGCAAACGCTTGGCAAAGACTGCAAGTGCCAAGATGTAAAAGCCGCAGTGTACACTGACGAGTTTGTTCGTGATGCCTTTATCACAGGCCTCAGCTCCACTTACATCCGGCAGAGACTACTGGAAAAAATGGGATTGGACCTGAAACAGGCTGTGGACACAGCGCGATCCCTGGATGTGGACCAGAGAAACTCGGACGCCTACTCTTCAGCACGCGCCGCCCACACCGCCACGTGTGCACCAAGGGTGCCGCCATCTTGGAAGGCATCTTCCCCGCCCGGCAGCTCGACACCGTCGGGGCCCCGCTCTCCCCCCAGAAGCCCTACGACAGCTGCGACGCGTCGGGGCCCCAACTGCTACTTCTGCGGACAGCCAAAGCACACCAGAAAACTGTGCCCGGTGAAAGGCACCACCTGCTTTAAGTGCGGTAAGAAGGGGCACTTCGGGAAGGTGTGCAGAGGGAACCCCGCTGGAAAACCCGCCACCGCCGCGTGTTCGCCATGGGAGCGGCCATCTTGGACGCCATCTTGCCCGACCTCGTGGGGTCTGCCATCTTGTGAGCAGACAGCGTGGACGCCATCTTGTCTCGATCAGGGCCCTACAGTGGCATCGGTCACAGTGGAGCAGACCAGACCGCACCCGCTATCCAAATCAATGGTGGACATCGAGGTAAACGGGTGCGGGGTTAAATGTTTAATTGACAGTGGAAGCACGGAGAGTTTTATCCACCCTGAACTAGAACAACTCTCTCTAACGGTGGTCCCTACTCGGGGCACCATCTCTATGGCTGATAAAACCCAGACATCGACCATTATGGGTTACTGCGCGGTACAATTGTCCGTTAACGGAACTGTATACGATAATTTAAAATTACTAATCATGAAGAATCTATGTGCGAGCGTGATCTTGGGCCTGGATTTCCAGTGCCACCACCAAAGCATCACGCTCAATTACGGTGGGTCCCAGCCGCCCCTCACAGTGTGCGGTCTGGCTACCCTGAAGGTAAAGCCGCCTTCGCTATTCGCGAACCTTACTCCCAACTGCCGGCCAATAGCGACCAAAAGCAGGAGGTACAGCTGGGAGGACAGGCGGTTTATCGCGACCGAGGTGGACAGGCTGCTGAGGGAGCGTGTTATTGAACGCAGCAACAGCCCATGGCGCGCCCAAGTGGTGGTGGTGAGGGGTAGCGAGAAGAAACGGATGGTGATCGACTATAGCCAAACAATCAACATGTACACCCAACTAGACGCCTATCCGCTACCCCGCATATCTGAAATGGTGAACCAAATTGCCCAATACCGGGTGTTCTCCACCATCGACCTCAAGTCAGCGTACCACCAGCTCCCTATCAGACCAGAGGACCGCCCGTACACCGCCTTCGAGGCGAACGGACACCTCTACCAATTCCTCAGAGTCCCCTTTGGGGTGACGAATGGGGTCTCAGTCTTCCAGAGGGAGATGGACCGCATGATCGATGACCACCACTTGCAGGCAACCTTCCCCTACCTCGACAACGTCACCATCTGCGGTCACAACCAGCAGGATCACGACTCGAACCTCGAGAGGTTCCTGAAAACCGCACAAAAACTCAACCTCACTTACAATGAGGACAAGTGCGTTTTCAACACCACGCGCCTCTGCATACTAGGCAGCGTGGTGGAGAATGGGGAAATCGGACCAGACCCCGACCGACTGCGCCCCCTACGGGAGCTGCCCCTGCCCAACACTCCCAAAGCCCTGAAAAGGTGCCTGGGGTTATTTTCTTATTATGCCCAATGGGTCCCCAAGTACTCCGACAAAGCCCGCCCCCTCTTGAAAGCATCCTCTTTTCCGCTCTCTGCTGAGGCCCACGCCTCCTTCAAAAGCATTAAGCGGGATATGGAGCGGGCCACGCTACAGGCAGTGGACGAGAACACTCCCTTTCAACTGGAAAGTGATGCGTCTGACTTTGCCTTGGCGGCCACCCTCAACCAGGCGGGGCGGCCCGTAGCTTTCTTCTCGAGGACCCTCCAAGGGCCCGAGATCAGACACTCCTCCGTGGAAAAGGAGGCCCAAGCCATCGTGGAGGCAGTGCGCCACTGGCGCCACTACCTAGCCGGCAAACGCTTCATCCTACTTACCGACCAGCGGTCGGTAGCGTTTATGTTTAATAATAAACAGAAGGGGAAGATTAAAAATGATAAGATTCTCAGGTGGCGGATCGAGCTCTCCACCTTCGAGTATGACATCATTTACCGGCCAGGGGCCCTTAACGAATCCCCCGGCGCCCTCTCATGAGGGATGTGTGCCAGCGCCACCGGGGATCGGCTACAGACCCTCCACAACGACCTCTGCCACCCAGGGGTCACACGGCTGTTCCACTTCATAAAGTCCCGCAACTTACCCTCCTCGATTGAGGAAGTTCGGTCTCTGACCAGGAACTGCCGCACTTGCGCTGAGTGCAAGCCTCGGTTCTACCGCCCAGATAGAGCCCACTGAATCAAAGCTACACGGCCCTTTGAGCGGCTCAGCTTAGATTTCAAGGGCCCCCTCCCGTCAGTCGACCGCAATGTTTACTTCCTGAACATTGTGGACGAATACTCCCGTTTCCCATTCGCCTTCCCCTGCCCAGACATGACCAGCGCCACGGTCATTAAATGCCTCAACAGCCTGTTCTGCCTGTTCGGTATGCCGAGCTACATCCATACGGATAGGGGGGCGTCCTTCATGAGTGAAGAGCTACGCCAGTACATGCTGTCCAGGGGGATCGCCACGAGCCGTACCACCAGCTACAACCCCCAGGGTAACGGTCAGGTGGAGCGAGAGAACGGGACAGTATGGAAAGCAGTCACTCTAGCTCTAAGGACCAAGGGCCTCCCTATCTCCCGCTGGCAGGAAGTCCTCCCAGATGTGCTCCATTCGATACGGTCGCTATTGTGTACTGCCACTAATGCCACGCCGCATGAACGAATGTTTGTCTTTCCCCGGAAATCCACCTCAGGCGTATCCATGCCGTCATGGCTCTCCACCCCAGGTCCGGTATTTGTCCGAAGGGATGTGAGGGGCCACAAGACGGACCCTCTCATGGAGTCAGTGCACCTACTCCACGCCAACCCCCAATACGCGTATGTCCGGCACGCTGACGGAAGGGAGGACACCGTGTCCATAAAAGACGTCGCCCCAGCCGGTAACGACAACAACCACGACAACAACAGCAACAACGATCACAGCAACTCTTACCCACCCACTATCCTTTCATCACCCCCGGAAGAACATCAACCAATGGTGCCCCCACCAACTACCCCTTCAACAACCCTGGCGGCGCCACCGGCAGAGACCCAGGAGGCCACCGGGGACACCCAGCCGACACCCGCGGCACCACAGCAGCTACGTCGGTCACAGAGGACTATCAAACCCCCGAGCAGACTAAATCTGTAGAAGGGGTGAATGTGATGAAATATGCCATTCATCAGGCACTCTGTATTCTCTGTGTTTGATTGTGCCTGTGACTGTGACAAGCAGGGGAGTTTAGTTTCAGTTTCATTTCCTCACCTGTATTGTATTGTGTGTAGGGCTCTGCCCATACCTGGCCCCTACTTAAGCAGGCCCCAGCGTGTTTCACAGGCAGTACAGCAGATCTCTGGATGGGAGACACTTCTCCACTGTGTATTACTTTCTGAGTTAATAAAAGCCTTGCTTTGCTCTGTTAACGTTGAGTCTCAGATTCATTGAGGCACATCAGAGACCAAGTCACAGAGAGAGAGAGAGAGAGACCAGGTCACAGAGAGAGAGAGAGAGACCAGGTCACAGAGAGAGAGAGAGAGACCAGGCCACCGAGAGATAGAGAGAGAGAGAGACCAGGTCACACAGAGAGAGAGAGAGAGAGACCAGGTCACAGCGAGAGAGAGAGAGAGACCAGGTCACAGAGAGAGAGAGAGAGAGAGAGACCAGGTCACAGAGAGAGAGAGAGAGAGAGACCAGGTCACAGAGAGAGAGAGACCAGGTCACACAGAGAGAGAGAGAGAGAGAGAGAGACCAGGTCACAGAGAGAGAGAGAGAAAGAGACCAGGCCACAGAGAGAGACCAGGTCACACAGAGAGACAGAGAGAGACCAGGTCACAGAGAGAGAGAGAGACCAGGTCACAGAGAGAGAGAGAGAGAGAGAGAGAGAGACAAGGTCACACAGAGAGAGAGAGAGAGACCAGGTCACAGAGAGAGAGAGAGAGACCAGGTCACAGAGAGAGAGAGAGAGAGACCAGGCCACAGAGAGAGAGAGAGACCAGATCACACAGAGAGAGAGAGGGACCAGGTCACACAGAGAGAGACCAGGTCACACAGAGAGACAGAGAGAGACCAGGTCACAGAGAGAGAGAGAGAGAGACCAGGTCACAGAGAGAGAGAGAGAGACCAGGTCACAGAGAGAGAGAGAGAGAGAGAGAGAGAGACCAGGTCACAGAGAGAGAGAGAGAGACCAGGTCACAGAGAGAGAGAGAGAGAGACCAGGTCACAGAGAGAGAGAGAGAGAGAGACGAGGTCACAGAGAGAGAGAGTGAGCGAGAGAGACCAGGTCACAGAGAGAGAGAGAGAGAGAGAGACCAGGTCACAGGAGAGAGAGAGAGAGAGACCAGGTCACAGAGAGAGAGAGAGAGAGAGAGACCAGTGTGATGAAATATGCCATTCATCACTCATCTGTATTCTCTGTGTGATTGTGCCTGTGACTGTGGTTTAGTTTCAGTTTCATTTCCCTTACCTCAGTTCCGTTTCCTCACCTTGTATTGTATTGTGTGTAGGGCTCCGCCCATACCTGGCCCCTATGTAAGCAGGCTCAGCGTGCCTCACATCCAGTACTGCAGACCTCTGGATGGAAGACACCTCTCCACTGTGTGTTACCTTCTAAGTTAATAAAAGCCTTGTTTTGTTCCGCTAACATTGAGTCTCGGATTTATTGAGGCACATCAATTTTATTAACTTACTTTTCAACACAATGGATCAACTCTTGAAACCCGAACGTTTGGATTTGGACCAGCATGCTTCGGATGCATCGGCACGCTTCGGACACAAGTTTATGTGTATGGAATTCTTCCTGGACAATTCCGCAGCCGTCACAGGCGCTACGGACGCTGAAAGTATTAAACTCGGAATCCTGCGGAATTGGGTAAGCCACAGGGTTTACCCCCTCATCCAAGACGCCGACACGTACCCGGCCGCCTGCGACATCTTAAAGGCGCATTACCAGCAGCCTACGAATGAGGTGTATGCTAGGCATCTGCTCGCTACTCGCGCACAGCGACCTGGGGAATCGCCGGATGAGTTCCTAGTCACCCTGAAAATGCTTGGCAAAGACTGCAAGTGCCAAGATGTAAAAGCCGCAGTGTACACTGACGAGCTTGTTCGCGATGCCTTCATCACAGGCCTCAGCTCCACTTACATCCGGCAGAGACTGCTGGAAAAAACGGGATTGGACCTGAAACAGGCTGTGGACACAGCACGATCCCTGGATGTGGCCCAGAGAAACTCGGACGCCTACTCTTCAGCCCGCGTCGCCCACACCGCCACGTGTGCACCAAGGGCGCCGCTATCTTGGAAGGCATCTTCCCCGCCCGGCAGCCCGACACCGTCGGGGCCCCGCTCTCCCCCCAGAAGCCCTACGACAGCCGCGACGCGTTGGGGACCCAACTGCTACTTCTGCGGGCAGTCAAAGTACACCAGAAACCTGTGCCCGGCGAAAGGCACCACCTGCTTTAAGTGCGGTAAGAAGGGGCACTTCGGGAAGGTGTGCAGAGGGAACCCCGCCGGAAAACCCACCACCGCCGCGTGTGCGCCGTGGGAGCGGCCATCTTGGACGCCATCTTGCCCGACTTCGTGGGGTCCGCCACCTTGTGAGCAGACAGCGTGGACGCCATCTTGTCTCGATCAGGGCCCTACAGTGGCATCGGTCACAGTGGACCAGACCAGGCCGCACCCGCTATCCAAATCAATGGTGGACATCGAGGTAAACGGGTGCGGGGTTAAATGTTTAATTGACAGTGGAAGCACGGAGAGTTTTATCCACCCTGAACTAGCACAACAACTCTCCCTAAAGGTGGTCCCTACTCGGGGTACCATCTCTATGGCTGATAAAACCCAGACATCGACCATTATGGGTTACTGCACGGTACAATTGTCCGTTAACGGAACTGTATACGATAATTTTAAAGTACTAATCATGAAGAATCTATGTGCGAGCGTGATCTTGGGCCTGGATTTCCAGTGCCACCACCAAAGCATCATGCTCAATTACGGTGGGTCCCAGCCGCCCCTCACAGTGTGCGGTCTGGCTACCCTGAAGGTAAAGCCGCCTTCGCTATTCGCGAACCTTACCCCTAACTGCCGGCCAATAGCGACCAAAAGCAGGAGGTACAGCTGGGAGGACAGGCGGTTTATCGCGACCGAGGTAGACAGGCTCCTGAAGGAGCGCATTATTGAACACAGCAACAGCCCGTGGCGCGCCCAAGTGGTGGTGGTAAGGGGTAGCGAGAAGAAACGGATGGTGATCGACTATAGCCAAATGATCAACAGGTACACCCAACTAGACGCCTACCCGCTACCCCGCATATCAGAAATGGTGAACCAAATCGCCCAATACTGGGTGTTCTCCACCATCGACCTCAAGTCAGCGTACCACCAGCGCCCTATCAGACCAGAGGACCGCCCGTACACCGCCTTCGAGGCGAACGGACGCCTCTACCAATTCCTCAGAGTCCCCTTTGGGGTGACGAATGGGGTCTCGGTCTTCCAGAGGGAGATGGACCGCATGGTCGATGACCACCACTTGCAGGCAACCTTCCCCTACCTCGACAATGTCACCATCTGCGGTCACAACCAGCAGGATCACGACTCGAACCTCGAGAGGTTCCTGAAAACTGCACAAAAACTCAACCTCACTTACAACGAGGACAAGTGCGTTTACAACACCACGCGCCTCTGCATACTAGGCAGCGTGGTGGAGAATGGGGAAATCAGACCAGACCCCGACCGATTGAGCCCCCTACGGGAGCTGCCCCTGCCCAACACGCCCAAAGCCCTGAAAAGGTGCCTGGGGTTATTTTCTTATTATTCCCAATGGGTCCCCAACTACTCCAACAAAGCCCGCCCCGTCTTGAAAGCATCCTCTTTTCCGCTCTCTGCTGAGGCCCACGCCGCCTTCAAAAGCATTAAGCGGGATATGGAGCGGGCCACGCTACAGGCAGTGGACGAGAACACTCCCTTTCAAGTGGAAAGTGATGCATCTGACTTTGCCTTGGCGGCCACCCTCAACCAGGCGGCGCGGCCCGTCGCTTTCTTCTCGAGGAGCCTCCAAGGGCCCGAGATCAGACACTCCTCCGTGGAAAAGGAGGCCCAAGCCATCGTGGAGGCAGTGCGCCACTGGCGCCACTACCTAGCCGGCAAACGCTTCACCCTACTTACCGACCAGCGGTCGGTAGCGTTTATGTTCAATAATAAACAGAGGGGGAAGATTAAAAATGATAAGATTCTTAGGTGGCGGATCGAGCTCTCCACCTTCGATTATGACATCATTTACCGGCCAGGGGCCCTTAACGAATCCCCTGACGCCCTCTCACGAGGGATGTGTGCCTGCGCCACCGGGGATCGGCTACAGACCCTCCACAACGACCTCTGCCACCCAGGGGTCACGCGGCTGTTCCACTTCATAAAGTCCCGTAACTTACCCTACTCGATTGAGGAAGTTCGGTCTCTGACCAGGAACTGCCGCACTTGCGCTGAGTGCAAGCCTCGGTTCTACCGCCCAGATAGAGCCCACTTAATCAAAGCTACACGGCCCTTTGAGCGGCTCAGCTTAGATTTCAAGGGCCCCCTCCCGTCCGTCGACCGCAATGTTTACTTCCTGAACATTGTGGACGAATACTCCCGTTTCCCATTCGCCTTCCCCTGCCCAGACATGACCAGCGCCACGGTCATTAAATGCCTCAACAGCCTGTTCTGCCTGTTCGGTATGCCGAGCTACATCCATACGGATAGGGGGGCGTCCTTCATGAGTGAAGAGCTACGCCAGTACATGCTGTCCAGGGGGATCGCCACGAGCCGTACCACCAGCTACAACCCCCAGGGTAACGGTCAAGTGGAGCGAGAGAACAGGACAGTATGGAAAGCAGTCACTCTAGCTCTAAGGACCAAGGGCCTCCCTATCTCCCGCTGGCAGGAAGTCCTCTCAGATGTGCTCCATTCGATACGGTCGCTATTGTGTACTGCCACTAATGCAACGCCTCAAGAACGAATGTTTGTCTTTCCCCGGAAATCCACCTCAGGCGTATCCATGCCGTCATGGCTCTGCACCCCAGGTCCGGTATTCGTGTGAAGGCATGTGAGGGGCCACAAGACGGACCCTCTCTTGGAGTCAGTGCACCTACTCCACGCCAACCCCCAATACGCGTATGTCTGGCACGCCGACGGAAGGGAGGACACCGTGTCCATAAAAGACGTCGCCCCAGCCGGTAACGACAACAACCACGACAACAGCAGCAACAACGATCACAGCAACTCTTACCCACCCACTACTCTTTCATCACCCCCGGAAGAACATCGACCAACGGTACCCCCACCAACTACCCCTTCAACAACCCTGGCGGCGCTCCCGGCAGAGACCCAGGAGGCCACCGGGGACACCCAGCCGACACCCGCGGCACCACAACAGCCACGTCGGTCACAGAGGACTATCAAACGCCCGAACAGACTAAATCTATAGAAGGGGTGAATGTGATGAAATATGCCATTCATCACTCATCTGTATTCTCTGTGTGATTATGCCTGTGACTGTGGTTTAGTTTCAGTTTCATTTCCCTTACCTCAGTTCCGTTTCCTCACCTTGTATTGTATTGTGTGTAGGGCTCCGCCCATACCTGGCCCCTATGTAAGCAGGCTCAGCGTGCCTCACATCCAGTACTGCAGACCTCTGGATGGAAGACACCTCTCCACTGTGTGTTACCTTCTAAGTTAATAAAAGCCTTGTTTTGTTCCGCTAACATTGAGTCTCAGATTTATTGAGGCACATCAACCAGGTCATAGAGAGAGAGAGAGAGACCAGGTCACAGACAGAGAGACCAGGTCACAGAGAGAGAGAGAGAGAGAGAGAGACCAGGCCACAGAGAGAGAGAGAGAGCGAGACCAGGCCAGAGAGAGAGAGAGAGAGAGAGACCAGTTCTATGCGGACGACCTGGTTCTGCTGTCTCCCACAGAACAGGGATTACAGCAACAACTAGACCTACTCGACAAATACTGCCAAAATTGGGCTCTAACAGTAAATCTAAAGAAAACCAACATCATGATTTTTCAGAAAAGACCCAGATGTCAGGAAAACAAATACCAGTTTACCCTCAGTGATACCACTACAGGACACACTATGAGCTACACCTACCTTGGTCTAACTATTACAGCATCAGGGAGCTTCAGCATAGCAGTGAATGCACTAAAAGAAAAAGCCCGAAGAGCCCTATATGCAATAAAAAGAAAATTCTACAACATCCAAATCCCAATCAAAATCTGGCTCAAAATATTTGACAGCATAATCCTGCCCATTGCACTGTACGGTAGTGAAGTATGGGGCCCGCTAAATCACCAAAGCTACACTAAATGGGAAAAACACACAATAGAAGCCCTACATGCAGAATTCTGCCGAAGCATCCTTCGCACCCAAAGAAAAACGCCAACAAATGCATGCAGAGCCGAACTAGGCAGATACCCACTGATAATAAACATCCAAAAACGAGCACTAAACTTCCTAAATCACCTCAAATCTAGCTCCCCAGACACCCTTCATTTCAAAGCCTTTCAGACCCAAGAGCTAAACCCAGAAAAGAGTCCCCTGAGTCAGCTGCTACTGAAACTAAGTACTCAGCCGGACCCTGACCAGCCCCAGACCAACACAGCCGTCCAAACACCAATCCGAGTGAACCAAATCATTAAAAAATGCAAAGAAACCTACCTGGAACATTGGAACAAAATAACCGAAAGCCAAAGCAGATTAGAATGTTACCGGGCCCTAAAAAGAGAATATAAACTGGCAGACTACCTCACGACCATCAGAGACACAAAACAGAGACAGACCCTCACCAGGTACAGACTAAGCGACCACCAACTGGAAATTGAAAAAGGCAGATACAAGAAATCCTGGCAGCCTAGAGAGAATAGAATATGCGATCAATGTCTGGCTGGCGAGGTTGAAACAGAAATGCATTTCCTCCTAAAATGTGAAAAATTCAACACATCAAGAAACATATTATTCAACAAGCTAAGCCAAACAACCCCAGATTTCAAGGAATTGGATGATCTGTCAAAATTGAGATTAGTCCTAGGAGAAGGAGACAGACCATACCTTGGGGCCAAATATGTAACAACATGTCACAACCTGAGGACTGTTTAAAAGTAAGACTGTTTAAAATTAATATTGAACGTACCAAATGAAGTAGAAAGACTGTTTAAAATTAATATTGTTTAAAAGTAATATTGTATGTACCCAACAAATGTCAAATCGATTGACACCTACAGAATGTTGGAAAACTGTACCTTTTTGCTATGTAAGCTTTGGCAATATGGTTGTAAACTTTCATGCCAATAAAGCATTTGAACTGAACTGAACTGAGAGAGACCAGGTCACACAGAGAGAGAGAGAGAGACCAGGTCGCAGAGAGAGAGAGAGAGAGAGAGAGAGACCAGGTCACAGAGAGAGAGAGAGACCAGGTCACAGAGAGAGAGAGACCAGGTCACAGAGAGAGAGAGACCAGGTCACAGAGAGAGAGAGAGAGAGACCAGGTCACAGAGAGAGAGAGACCAGGTCACAGAGAGAGAGAGAGAGAGACCAGATCACAGAGAGAGAGAGAGAGAGAGAGCGAGACCAGGTCACAGAGAGAGAGAGAGAGACCAGGTCACAGAGAGAGAGAGAGAGAGACCAGGTCACAGAGAGAGAGAGACTAGGTCACACAGAGAGAGAGACCAGGTCACAGAGAGAGAGAGAGAGAGAAACCAGGCCACAGAGAGAGAGAGAGAGAGAGAGAGAGACCAGGTCACAGAGAGAGAGAGAGAGAGAGAGACCAGGTCACAGAGAGAGAGAGACCAGGTCACAGTGAGAGAGAGAGAAACCAGCCCACAGAGAGAGAGAGAGAGAGACCAGGTCACAGAGAGAGAGAGACCAGGTCACAGAGAGAGAGAGAGAGAGAGAGAGAGAGAGACCAGGTCACAGAGAGAGAGAGAGAGAAAGAGACCAGGCCACAGAGAGAGACCAGGTCACAGAGAGAGAGAGAGAGAGAGACCAGGTCACAGAGAGAGAGAGACATAAATGAATTAGCAGACATGCTGGAGCAAAGCGAGTCACCAGGTCTCCGTCTCCTAGATGGAGAAGTGAAATCCCTGTTCTATGCGGACGACCTGGTTCTGCTGTCTCCCACAGAACAGGGATTACAGCAACAACTAGACCTACTCGACAAATACTGCCAAAATTGGGCTCTAACAGTAAATCTAAAGAAAACCAACATCATGATTTTTCAAAAAAGGCCCAGATGTCAGGAAAACAAATACCAGTTTACCCTCAGTGATATCACTATAGGACACACTATGAGCTACACCTACCTTGGTCTAACTATTACAGCATCAGGGAGCTTCAGCATAGCAGTGAATGCACTAAAAGAAAAAGCCCGAAGAGCCCTATATGCAATAAAAAGAAAATTCTACAACATCCAAATCCCAATCAAAATCTGGCTCAAAATATTTGACAGCATAATCCTGCCCATTGCACTGTACGGTAGTGAAGTATGGGGCCCGCTAAATCACCAAAGCTACACTAAATGGGAAAAACATACAATAGAAGCCCTACATGCAGAATTCTGCCGAAGCATCCTTCGCACCCAAAGGAAAACGCCAACAAATGCATGCAGAGCCGAACTAGGCAGATACCCACTGATAATAAACATCCAAAAACGAGCACTAAACTTCCTAAATCACCTCAAATCTAGCTCCCCAGACACCCTTCATTTCAAAGCCTTTCAGACCCAAGAGCTAAACCCAGAAAAGAGTCCCCTGAGTCAGCTGCTACGGAAACTAAGTACTCAGCCGGACCCTGACCAGCCCCAGACCAACACAGCCGCCCAAACACCAATCCGAGTGAACCAAATCATTAAAAAATGCAAAGAAACCTACCTGGAACATTGGAACAAAATAACCGAAAGCCAAAGCAGATTAGAATGTTACCGGGCCCTAAAAAGAGAATATAAACTGGCAGACTACCTCACGACCATCAGAGACACAAAACAGAGACAGACCCTCACCAGGTACAGACTAAGCGACCACCAACTGGAAATTGAAAAAGGCAGATACAAGAAATCCTGGCAGCCTAGAGAGAATAGAATATGCGATCAATGTCTGGCTGGCGAGGTTGAAACAGAAATGCATTTCCTCCTAAAATGCGAAAAATTCAACACATCAAGAAACATATTATTCAACAAGCTAAGCCAAACAACCCCAGATTTCAAGGAATTGGATGATCTGTCAAAATTGAGATTAGTCCTAGGAGAAGGAGACAGACCATACCTTGGGGCCAAATATGTAACAACATGTCACAACCTGAGGACTGTTTAAAATTAATATTGAACGTACCAAATGAAGTACAAAGACTGTTTAAAATTAATATTGTTTAAAAGTAATATTGTATGTACCCAACAAATGTCAAATCGATTGACACCTACAGAATGTTGGAAAACTGTACCTTTTTGCTATGTAAGCTTTGGCAATATGGTTGTAAACTTTCATGCCAATAAAGCATTTGAACTGAACTGAACTGAGAGAGACCAGGTCACACAGAGAGAGAGAGAGAGACCAGGTCGCAGAGAGAGAGAGAGAGAGAGAGAGAGACCAGGTCACAGAGAGAGAGAGAGACCAGGTCACAGAGAGAGAGAGACCAGGTCACAGAGAGAGAGAGACCAGGTCACAGAGAGAGAGAGAGAGAGACCAGGTCACAGAGAGAGAGAGACCAGGTCACAGAGAGAGAGAGAGAGAGACCAGATCACAGAGAGAGAGAGAGAGAGAGAGCGAGACCAGGTCACAGAGAGAGAGAGAGAGACCAGGTCACAGAGAGAGAGAGAGAGAGACCAGGTCACAGAGAGAGAGAGACTAGGTCACACAGAGAGAGAGACCAGGTCACAGAGAGAGAGAGAGAGAGAAACCAGGCCACAGAGAGAGAGAGAGAGAGAGAGAGAGACCAGGTCACAGAGAGAGAGAGAGAGAGAGAGACCAGGTCACAGAGAGAGAGAGACCAGGTCACAGTGAGAGAGAGAGAAACCAGCCCACAGAGAGCGAGAGAGAGAGACCAGGTCACAGAGAGAGAGAGACCAGGTCACAGAGAGAGAGAGAGAGAGAGAGAGAGAGAGACCAGGTCACAGAGAGAGAGAGAGAGAAAGAGACCAGGCCACAGAGAGAGACCAGGTCACAGAGAGAGAGAGAGAGAGAGACCAGGTCACAGAGAGAGAGAGACATAAATGAATTAGCAGACATGCTGGAGCAAAGCGAGTCACCAGGTCTCCGTCTCCTAGATGGAGAAGTGAAATCCCTGTTCTATGCGGACGACCTGGTTCTGCTGTCTCCCACAGAACAGGGATTACAGCAACAACTAGACCTACTCGACAAATACTGCCAAAATTGGGCTCTAACAGTAAATCTAAAGAAAACCAACATCATGATTTTTCAAAAAAGGCCCAGATGTCAGGAAAACAAATACCAGTTTACCCTCAGTGATATCACTATAGGACACACTATGAGCTACACCTACCTTGGTCTAACTATTACAGCATCAGGGAGCTTCAGCATAGCAGTGAATGCACTAAAAGAAAAAGCCCGAAGAGCCCTATATGCAATAAAAAGAAAATTCTACAACATCCAAATCCCAATCAAAATCTGGCTCAAAATATTTGACAGCATAATCCTGCCCATTGCACTGTACGGTAGTGAAGTATGGGGCCCGCTAAATCACCAAAGCTACACTAAATGGGAAAAACATACAATAGAAGCCCTACATGCAGAATTCTGCCGAAGCATCCTTCGCACCCAAAGGAAAACGCCAACAAATGCATGCAGAGCCGAACTAGGCAGATACCCACTGATAATAAACATCCAAAAACGAGCACTAAACTTCCTAAATCACCTCAAATCTAGCTCCCCAGACACCCTTCATTTCAAAGCCTTTCAGACCCAAGAGCTAAACCCAGAAAAGAGTCCCCTGAGTCAGCTGCTACGGAAACTAAGTACTCAGCCGGACCCTGACCAGCCCCAGACCAACACAGCCGCCCAAACACCAATCCGAGTGAACCAAATCATTAAAAAATGCAAAGAAACCTACCTGGAACATTGGAACAAAATAACCGAAAGCCAAAGCAGATTAGAATGTTACCGGGCCCTAAAAAGAGAATATAAACTGGCAGACTACCTCACGACCATCAGAGACACAAAACAGAGACAGACCCTCACCAGGTACAGACTAAGCGACCACCAACTGGAAATTGAAAAAGGCAGATACAAGAAATCCTGGCAGCCTAGAGAGAATAGAATATGCGATCAATGTCTGGCTGGCGAGGTTGAAACAGAAATGCATTTCCTCCTAAAATGCGAAAAATTCAACACATCAAGAAACATATTATTCAACAAGCTAAGCCAAACAACCCCAGATTTCAAGGAATTGGATGATCTGTCAAAATTGAGATTAGTCCTAGGAGAAGGAGACAGACCATACCTTGGGGCCAAATATGTAACAACATGTCACAACCTGAGGACTGTTTAAAATTAATATTGAACGTACCAAATGAAGTACAAAGACTGTTTAAAATTAATATTGTTTAAAAGTAATATTGTATGTACCCAACAAATGTCAAATCGATTGACACCTACAGAATGTTGGAAAACTGTACCTTTTTGCTATGTAAGCTTTGGCAATATGGTTCTCTGTAAACTTTCATGCCAATAAAGCATTTTAATTGGAATTGGAATTGGAATTGGAGAGAGAGAGACCAGGTCACAGAGAGAGAGAGAGAGAGAGAGACCAGGTCACAGAGAGAGAGAGAGAGAGAGAGACCAGGTCACAGAGAGAGAGAGACCAGGCCACAGAGAGAGAGAGAGACCAGGTCACAGAGAGAGAGAGAGAGAGAGAGAGACCAGGTCACAGAGAGAGAGAGAGAGAGACCAGGTCACAGAGAGAGAGAGAGAGACCAGGTCACAGAGAGAGAGAGAGAGAGAGACCAGGTCACAGAGAGAGAGAGAGAGAGACCAGGTCACACAGAGAGAGAGACCAGGTCACACAGAGAGAGAGAGAGAGAGAGACCAGGTCACAGAGAGAGAGAGAGAGAGAGAGAGAAACCAGGCCACCGAGAGAGAGACCAGGTCACAGAGAGAGAGAGAGAGAGAGAGACCAGGCCACAGAGAGAGAGAGAGAGAGACCAGGTCACAGAGAGAGAGAGAGAGAGAGACCAGGTCACAGAGAGAGAGAGAGAGAAAGAGACCAGGCCACAGATAGAGACCAGGTCACACAGAGAGAGAGAGAGAGACCAGGTCACAGAGAGAGAGAGAGACCAGGTCACAGAGAGAGAGAGAGAGAGACCAGGTCACAGAGAGAGAGAGACCAGGTCACAGAGAGAGAGAGAGAGAGACAAGGTCACACAGAGAGAGAGAGAAAGACCAGGTCACAGAGCGAGAGAGAGAGCGAGAGACCAGGTCACAGAGAGAGAGACCAGGTCACAGAGAGAGAGAGAGAGAGAGACCAGGCCACAGAGAGAGAGGGAGACCAGGTCACAGAGAGAGAGAGAGAGAGAGAGTCACGCTGAAGATGGGCTGCCGAATTTAGCCATCTAAGTGGGGGGAAAAAAAAGTTTAAAAGTTCTAAAAGTTAAATTTAACTTTAGTCTAAGTTAGCTCAGTTTAGTGTAGTTTTAAGTTTAAATTTAGTTTAGTTTAAGCATCTAAGAAAACCGAGGAAAAAAAGAGCGCCAAAGAGGAAAAAAAAACCCGAAAAAAGAAAAGACAGCGAGAAAGAGAAAAATAAATCCGGGAAAAAACCTGGACAGCGAGGCAGCAAAGCTGAGCCCGAGCAGCAGCAGGAACACGGAGCCTGAAGCGCCACAGCAGAGCCGGAGCAGCAACCGGAGCACGGAGCCTGAAGCCGGAGAAAGGCCCGAGGAACCGGGCCGAGCGAGGCACCAGAGAGAAGGAGAGCGAGCAGCAACAGGAGCAGACCCAGACCGGGAGGAGTGGCCTGAGCCAGTCAAAGAGGCGAGTGGAGAGGTAGGGGTGCCGGATCGGGTCGGGACTGTCGGGCCCGGAGAGCGAGCAAGCCCGGGGCCTGAAACCCGAGAAACTCCGGGGTCGGAGAAACTCGGACAAACACCGGGCCGGGCCGGGACTGCACAGCCGAACCGAGGGGCTGGGACCAGGGCAGAAGCCCGGAGAGCGAGCAAGCCCGGGGCCTGAAACCCGAGAAACTCCGGGGTTGGAGAAACTCGGACAAACACCGGGCCGGGCCGGGACTGCACAGCCGAGCCGAGGGGCTGGGACCAGGGCAGAAACAGCCTGGTGAGTCAGGAAAACCCGGGGGCCTGAGACCGACGCGAGGAGATCCGCCCGGGGCGTGGAGAGCGAATGAGTCCGGGGCACGGAGAGTGGGCGAGTCTGGGGCACGGAGAGAGTGCGAGTCCGAGGCCCGGAGAGCGAATGAGAGAGTCGGAAGAGGAAAACTCCGGGTCCGGAGGAAAAAAGTTTTACCTAAATCTACCTAAATTTAATTTTATTTAAGTTTAGTTCGAAAAAAAACCTAGAAAAAGAACAACAAACCCGCGAGAAAAAAGGAATAGAAACCCGAGAGAAACGGTAAACAACCCGAACCAGGAGCCTGTGAGAGAGAGAGAGAGAGAAACTTTTAAGAGCAGCAATATCAAAGATGAACCCCTGAAAAACTCTCAATTTTGGACCTAAAAGTGGGATAAGGTGGAACACGACACAAAAAAGAGAAAAAAAGTTATCTATCTAAGACAAAAACAAACGACTGCAATGAGCAGGGAAATGAAATATCCTGAGCAATGCACAAAAAATAAGGCAAAGGATAAACACAAGCACACAACACTAAAAAATAACCCAGAGGTCCTCTACGTTGACTATACCACACACAAAGGGAATAAGATGAAGAACAACCTCATATTCTACACCGACTCCGTTCCCTCATGGAAGGAGACTTTACAAAAACACTACGCACACGTCTCCAGTGAAGGTATTGGCCAAGGAGGCAGACTGAAAATATGTAAAGATGGAAATCTAGATAAAGGTGACCCCCTGCTAACCATAAGCTACTACAACAAAAAAGGAAAGATCATGATACAGGGGAATGTAGAAAATCTGGACTCCTTTGAAAAGGAATTCCCCCAGTTGAAAACTAAGGCAGACACAAAGAGGACCAATGAACAGGAGGCAAAAGAGAGTCGAACAGAGAATGATGAGAGCCAAACGGAGGAAGAAGAAGAGAGACCAGCAGAGGCAAACACCTCCCTGACCATCTCCACCCCCCCCACACCTCTCAACACAAACAAACTGCTGAAGGAGAATCTGTCCAAACTAGAACTCGATTTCAACGAATACAGAGAAACACAGGCCAAGAATTTGAAGGAGGAACTCAAACAGCTGAAAACGGAAAACGAGTCCACCATCCACGAGTTGAGAAAGATCGTAGAGGAGCAAAGAAATGAGATCAAAGAACTCCGTACTCAGCTAAACAAAACGATGGAGGCCGTAGAAAAGCAGAAAATTGAACTCAGCAGACAACACAAACCTCTTAAGGTCCAAAAACCTGAGGACACAAAAACAACACACACAGGGACACAAAACCCGTCGGATGCCTCCCCACACGAGGATGTCACACTCACACCCACACCCACACCTTGCAAAAACACACCGAAGGCCCCAAACCCTGCTCCTACCACACAGCCTATCCCAGAAACCCAGCCAACAACCAGCCCTCAGTCGAGTCCTGCCCAGACTACTGCTACCCAGTCTGAAAAGCCAGCCCCTCAGGCGGTCCTGCTGACCGACTCCAACAGAAAGTTTTTGGACCCCCAGAGGATGTTCCCAGGTCATCAAGTCCTGAAAAAATGGTGCAGCAACACAAGCCATGCAATGAAGATCCTGAACAAAGAATCCCTTGGAAGCCTCAAATGGCTTGTGATCCACACAGGCACAAACGACCTACGCACCCTAAGGGAAGGCACTGCTAGGGCGGTGAGCAGGATGGCGGAAAAGGCCAGCAGGGAATTCCCCGGGGCGCGGATCGTGATCTCCACACTACTGCCCAGAAAGGACACCCCAGCCTATATAATCCACAACACCAACAGGGAGATCGACACGAGATGTACTGCCCTCCCCAACGTCTACCTGGCCCATCACCCAAACATCAACACAAGGGACCTCTATGACGAAATACATCTACTCAAACAGCGGATGTGGATCTTCGCAAAAAACCTCATATACATTGCCAAAAGACGCAGCCCTCCCACCCCCTCTACCATTGGGAGCCCTAACCCAAACAGGACCACCACTGTCCCCCACCCCGCTATACAAAACCAACAACAGAACCGTGCTTTTGTAGCTGACCCCAGACCCCCCTCCAGACCACAGACTGTAGACCAAGAACTGAGAAAGATCATGACGATGATGAACACCCTGATAGAAAGCCGGAGAGGAATGCACTAAATTATTAATATTGTTACTTTATCATTATCATTATTGTTATTTTATCATTACTATTACTATTATTAGATATCAGTATGTGCACGCCTCATGAAATTTATACTAAATCGTCATTTAGCATTATAGAAATGAGTGTTTTCACACTCATCCCACAAAATAGGTCCATTTTATTTCATTTTTTGAACTATATAAATGCGTTCTTTCCACATAAGCTGCTGGAATATCCAGGGTCTCCGCTCCTCAACTTTTGGGATGAAGAGTACAGACCCTGAATTCCTAAAAGCTATAAAAGACATTGATATAATTGTGTTAACAGAAACATGGTGCCAAAAGGACGTGCCCACCCACTGTCCTCCAATGTACCATGAAATCATTGTGCCCTCAGTAAAGAACACTAAGACACGCAAGGGCAGAACCTCCGGGGGAATCTTGGTGTGGTATAAAGGAGAACTGGACAAACACATCTCACCGATAAAACAGGGAAAATCACACGTATGGCTAAAATTAGATAAAAATATAGGAATAGCAAAAAAAGATGTTTACTTATGTGCGATCTACATAGCTCCAATAGAATCGCCATATTTTGAAGAGGAGATATTTGACACTCTCCACATGGAAATCAGCCATTTCCAGGCCCAAGGAAAGGTGCTACTATGTGGGGACCTAAATGCAAGGACCGGATGTGAACCTGACTTCATAGACCCACAGGGCAACAACCATGTGTTTGGCCAGACCCCTTTATATGTCACACCAGCCATCGCAAATCGGAACAACCTTGATTGTGAAATAAATAAAAGCGGTAGGGAGGTAGTGCAACTCTGCTGAGCCTTAGGCCTGTACATAGTTAACGGTAGGTTCAGAGGGGACTCCTTAGGGAGACTCACATATTCCTCAACTCTTGGGTCTAGTGTGGTGGATTATACAATCACTGACCTGGACCCCTGCGATATCAACGCATTCACTGTCAGGCAGCAATCCCCCCTCTCAGACCATAACCAAATAAATGTGTACCTTAAACTTTCTGCCCAAACTACAGACACAAAAAAGGAACCCAGTAAGCTCCATAAAATAAACCAGACATACAGATGGGCCCCAGACAGTGGAGACAAATTCATCACAGCACTAAACTCACCTGATCTCACAAGTAAAATATCAAAATTTAAAGAAAATCTATGAGATCACCAGAGATGGTGTAAACATGGCCATAGATGATATAAATATGATCTTCCATGAGGCAGCTGTAAAAGCCGACCTTGTGAAACAGAAGAGGAAACGTTACAAAAGACACAATAAAAATGAGAAATGGTTTGACCACGAATGCAAAAATGCCAGAAAAGACCTGAGAAAAATATCAAACCAAAAACATCGCCAACCAAACAATCCAGACCTATGTACTAGATACAATGAGACCCTCAAAAGATATAAACACACCATTAGGAACAAAACACAAAACTATACCCACAAAATACTCGAAGAAATTGAAAACTCCATTAATCCAAATCAATTCTGGGAAATGTGGAATAACCTGAGTACAACACAATTGCAAGCATTACCAATCCAAGATGGCGACATCTGGAGAACACATTTTGAAAACCTCTACAAAGACATCCCAATAAACGAAACAAACCCAAGTCAACATCATGTCACAGAAAAACTCCACACATTAGAAGCAACAATTAAAGACAACCAAAACCCTCTAGACTCCCCAATCACATGGAAGGAACTGGCCACAAAAACAAAATCTCTCCACCTAAAGAAAGCCTGTGGTCCAGACAACATCAAAAATGAAATGCTCAAGTTCAGCAATATGGAGATGCAGGGTGCGGTACTCAAGTTATTCAACATCATATTACGTTCAGGCTGTTTTCCCGATATCTGGTGCCAAAGACTCATCTCTCCCATATATAAAAGTGGAAACAAATCAGACCCAAATAACTACCGCGGCATCTGTGTCAACAGTTGTCTAGGGAAGTTATTCTGCAGTATTCTAAATAGTAGATTACTGGATTTTCTTAACAAACATAAGACCCTTAGAAAAAATCAAATAGGCTTTCTTCCAAAACACCGCACCACCGACCATATCTATACCCTTCACACTCTCATTGAAAAGCATGTACACCAAACAAAAAATGGGAAAATATTCGCTTGTTTCATTGACTTCAAGAAAGCCTTTGACTCTATCTGGCACGAAGGGCTCTATTACAAACTTCTTCAGTGTGGAATAGGGGGCAAAGTCTATATTAAATCGATGTATCTGAAAAATAAATGCAGTGTCAAAATTGGAGACAAACGCACCTGTTTCTTCACCCAGAGAAGAGGCGTCCGGCAGGGCTGCAATTTGAGCCCGACCCTGTTCAACATATACATAAATGAACTAGCAGACATGCTGGAGCAAAGCGAGTCACCGGGTCTATGTCTCCTGGATGGAGAAGTGAAATCCCTGTTCTATGCGGACGACCTGGTTCTGCTGTCTCCCACAGAACAAGGATTACAGCAACAACTAGACCTACTCGACAAATACTGCCAAAATTGGGCCCTAGCAGTAAATCTAAAGAAAACCAACATCATGATTTTTCAAAAAAGGCCCAGGTGTCAGGAAAACAAATACCAGTTTACTCTCAGTGATACCATCATAGGACACACTATGAGCTACACTTACCTTGGTCTAACCATTACAGCATCAGGGAGCTTCAGCATAGCAGTGAATGCACTAAAAGAAAAAGCCCGAAGAGCCCTATATGCAATAAAAAGAAAATTCTACAACATCCAAATCCCAATCAAAATCTGGCTAAAAATATTTGACAGCGTAATCCTGCCGATTGCGCTGTACGGTAGTGAAGTATGGGGCCCGCTCAATCACCATAGCTACACTAAATGGGAAAAACACACAATAGAAGCCCTACATGCAGAATTTTGCCGAAGCATCCTTCGCACCCAAAGGAAAACACCAACAAATGCATGCAGAGCCGAACTAGGCAGATACCCACTGATAATAAACATCCAAAAACGAGCACTAAACTTCCTAAATCACCTCAAATCTAGCTCCCCAGACACCCTTCATTTTAAAGCCTTCCAGACCCAAGAGCTAAACCCAGAAAAGAGTCCCCTGAGTCAGCTGCTACTGAAACTAAGTACTCCTACTCAGCCGGACCCTGACCAGTCCCAGACCAACACTGCCGTCCAAACACCAATCCGAGTGAACCAAATCATTAAACAAAGCAAAGAAACCTACCTGGAACATTGGAACAAAATAACCAAAAGCCAAAGCAGATTAGAATGTTACCGGGCCCTAAAAAGAGAATATAAACTGGCAAACTATCTCTCGACCATCAGAGACACAAAACAGAGACAGACCCTCACCAGGTACAGACTAAGCGACCACCAACTGGCAATTGAAAAAGGAAGATACAAGAAATCCTGGCAGCCTAGAGAGAATAGAATATGTGATCAATGTCTGGCCGGCGAGGTTGAGACAGAGATACATTTCCTCCTAAAATGCGAAAAATTCAACACATCAAGAAACATATTATTTGACAAGCTCAGCCAAACAACCCCAGATTTCAAGGAATTGGATGACCTGTCAAAATTAAGATTAGTCCTGGGAGAAGGAGACAGACCATACCTTGGTGCCAAATATGTAACAACATGTCACAACCTGAGGATTGTTTAAAATTAATACTGAATATACCCACTGATGTACAAAGACTGTTTAAATTAATATTGTTTAAAGTAATATTGTATGTACCCAACGAAGGTCAAAATTGTTTGACACCGACAGAATGTTGGAAAACTGTACTTTTTGTTATGTAAGCTTTGGCAATATGGTTCCCTGTAAACTTTCATGCCAATAAAGCATTTGAATTGAATTGAATTGAATTGAATTGAAAATTGAATTGAGAGAGACCAGGTCACAGAGAGAGAGAGAGAGAGAGAGAAACCAGGCCACAGAGAGAGAGAGAGAGAGACCAGGTCACAGAGAGAGAGAGACCAGGTCACAGAGAGAGAGAGACCAGGTCACAGAGAGAGAGAGAGAGAGAGAGAGAGAAACCAGGCCACAGAGAGAGAGAGAGAGAGAGACCAGGTCACAGAGAGAGAGAGACCAGGTCACAGAGAGAGAGAGAGAGAGAGAGACCAGGTCACAGAGAGAGAGAGAGAGAGAAAGAGACCAGGCCACAGAGAGAGACCAGGTCACACAGAGAGAGAGAGAGAGACCAGGTCACAGAGAGAGAGAGAGACCAGGTCACAGAGAGAGAGAGAGAGAGAGACCAGGTCACAGAGAGAGAGAGAGAGAGAGAGAGAGACCAGGCCACAGAGAGAGAGAGAGAGAGACCAGGTCACAGAGAGAGAGAGAGAGAGAGACCAGGTCACAGAGAGAGAGAGAGAGAAAGAGACCAGGTCACAGAGAGAGAGAGAGAGACCAGGTCAGAGAGAGAGAGAGAGAGAGAGAGAGACCAGGTCACAGAGAGAGAGAGAGAGAGAGAGAGACCAGGTCACAGAGAGAGAGAGAGAGACCAAAGCTACACTAAATGGGAAAAACACACAATAGAAGCCCTACATGCAGAATTCTGCCGAAGCATCCTTCGCATCCAAAGAAAAACGCCAACAAATGCATGCAGAGCCGAACTAGGCAGATACCCACTGATAATAAACATCCAAAAACGAGCACTAAACTTCCTAAATCACCTCAAATCTAGCTCCCCAGACACCCTTCATTTCAAAGCCTTTCAGACCCAAGAGCTAAACCCAGAAAAGAGTCCCCTGAGTCAGCTGCTACTGAAACTAAGTACTCAGCCGGACCCTGACCAGCCCCAGACCAACACAGCCGTCCAAACACCAATCCGAGTGAACCAAATCATTAAACAATGCAAAGAAACCTACCTGGAACATTGGAACAAAATAACCGAAAGCCAAAGCAGATTAGAATGTTACCGGGCCCTAAAAAGAGAATATAAACTGGCAGACTACCTCACGACCATCAGAGACACAAAACAGAGACAGACCCTCACCAGGTACAGACTAAGCGACCACCAACTGGAAATTGAAAAAGGCAGATACAAGAAATCCTGGCAGCCTAGAGAGAATAGAATATGCGATCAATGTCTGGCCGGCGAGGTTGAAACAGAAATGCATTTCCTCCTAAAATGCGAAAAATTCAACACATCAAGAAACATATTATTCAACAAGCTAAGCCAAACAACCCCAGATTTCAAGGAATTGGATGACCTGTCAAAATTGAGATTAGTCCTGGGAGAAGGAGACAGACCATACCTTGGGGCCAAATATGTAACGACATGTCAGAACCTGAGGACTGTTTAAAATTAAGACTGTTTAAAATTAATATTGAACGTACCAAATGAAGTACAAAGACTGTTTAAAATTAATATTGTTTAAAAGTAATATTGTATGTACCCAACAAATGTCAAATCGATTGACACCTACAGAATGTTTGAAAATGTACCTTTTTGCTATGTAAGCTTTGGCAATATGGTTCTCTGTAAACTTTCATGCCAATAAAGCATTTGAATTTGAATTTGAATTTGAATTTGAGAGAGACCAGGTCACAGAGAGAGAGAGACCAGGTCAGAGAGAGAGAGAGAGAGAGAGAGAGAGAGACCAGGTCACAGAGAGAGAGAGAGAGAGAGAGAGACCAGGTCACAGAGAGAGAGAGAGAGACCAGGTCACAGAGAGAGAGTGGGAGACCAGGTCAGAGAGAGAGAGAGAGAGAGAGAGACCAGGCCACAGGGAGAGAGAGAGACCAGGTCACACAGAGAGCGAGAGAGAGAGACCAGGTCACAGAGAGAGAGAGAGAGAGACCAGGTCACAGAGAGAGAGAGAGAGAGACCAGGTCACAGAGAGAGAGAGAGAGAGAGAGACCAGGTCACAGAGAGAGAGAGACCAGGTCACACAGAGAGAGAGAGAGAGAGAGACCAGGTCACAGAGAGAGAGAGAGAGAGAGACCAGGCCACAGAGAGAGAGAGACAGAAAGAGACCAGGCCACAGAGAGAGACCAGGTCACACAGAGAGAGAGAGAGAGACCAGGTCACAGAGAGAGAGAGAGACCAGGCCACAGAGAGAGAGAGAGAGAGACCAGGTCACAGAGAGAGAGAGAGAGAAAGAGACCAGGCCACAGAGAGAGAGAGAGAGAGACCAGGTCACAGAGAGAGAGAGAGACCAGGTCACAGAGAGAGAGAGAGAGAGACCAGGTCACAGAGAGAGAGAGACCAGGTCAGAGAGAGAGAGAGAGAGAGAGAGAGACCAGGCCACAGAGAGAGAGAGAGAGAGAGAGACCAGGTCACAGAGAGAGAGAGAGAGACCAGGCCACAGAGAGAGAGAGAGAGAGAGAGACCAGGTCACAGAGAGAGAGAGAGAGAGAGAGACCAGGTCACAGAGAGAGAGAGAGAGAGAGAGACCAGGTCACAGAGAGAGAGAGACCAGGTCACAGAGAGAGAGAGAGAGAAAGAGACCAGGCCACAGAGAGAGACCAGCTCACACAGAGAGAGAGAGAGAGACCAGGTCACAGAGAGAGAGAGAGACCAGGTCACAGAGAGAGAGAGAGAGAGACCAGGTCACAGAGAGAGAGAGAGAGAGACCAGGTCACAGAGAGAGAGAGAGAGACCAGGTCACAAATAGGGGGCAAAGTCTATGACCTTATTAAATCAATGTATCTGAAAAACAAATGCGGGGTCAAAATTGGAGACAAACGCACTGATTTCTTCACCCAGAGAAGAGGCGTCCGGCAGGGCTGCAATTTGAGCCCGACCCTGTTCAACATATACATAAATGAATTAGCAGACATGCTGGAGCAAAGCGAGTCACCAGGTCTCCGTCTCCTGGATGGAGAAGTGAAATCCCTGTTCTATGCGGACGACCTGGTTCTGCTGTCTCCCACAGAACAGGGATTACAGCAACAACTAGACCTACTCGACAAATACTGCCAAAATTGGGCTCTAACAGTAAATCTAAAGAAAACCAACATCATGATTTTTCAAAAAAGGCCCAGATGTCAGGAAAACAAATACCAGTTTACCCTCAGTGATACCACTATAGGACACACTATGAGCTACACCTACCTTGGTCTAACTATTACAGCATCAGGGAGCTTCAGCATAGCAGTGAATGCACTAAAAGAAAAAGCCCGAAGAGCCCTATATGCAATAAAAAGAAAATTCTACAACATCCAAATCCCAATCAAAATCTGGCTCAAAATATTTGACAGCATAATCCTGCCCATTGCACTGTACGGTAGTGAAGTATGGGGCCCGCTAAATCACCAAAGCTACACTAAATGGGAAAAACACACAATAGAAGCCCTACATGCAGAATTCTGCCGAAGCATCCTTCGCACCCAAAGAAAAACGCCAACAAATGCATGCAGAGCCGAACTAGGCAGATACCCACTGATAATAAACATCCAAAAACGAGCACTAAACTTCCTAAATCACCTCAAATCTAGCTCCCCAGACACCCTTCATTTCAAAGCCTTTCAGACCCAAGAGCTAAACCCAGAAAAGAGTCCCCTGAGTCAGCTGCTACTGAAACTAAGTACTCAGCCGGACCCTGACCAGCCCCAGACCAACACAGCCGTCCAAACACCAATCCGAGTGAACCAAATCATTAAAAAATGCAAAGAAACCTACCTGGAACATTGGAACAAAATAACCGAAAGCCAAAGCAGATTAGAATGTTACCGGGCCCTAAAAAGAGAATATAAACTGGCAGACTACCTCACGACCATCAGAGACACAAAACAGAGACAGACCCTCACCAGGTACAGACTAAGCGACCACCAACTGGAAATTGAAAAAGGCAGATACAAGAAATCCTGGCAGCCTAGAGAGAATAGAATCTGCGATCAATGTCTGGCCGGCGAGGTTGAAACAGAGATGCATTTCCTCCTAAAATGCGAAAAATTCAACACATCAAGAAACATATTATTCAACAAGCTAAGCCAAACAACCCCAGATTTCAAGGAATTAGATGACCTGTCAAAATTGAGATTAGTCCTAGGAGAAGGAGACAGACCATACCTTGGGGCCAAATATGTAACAACATGTCACAACCTGAGGACTGTTTAAAATTAAGACTGTTTAAAATTAATATTGAACGTACCAAATGAAGTACAAAGACTGTTTAAAATTAATATTGTTTAAAAGTAATATTGTATGTACCCAACAAATGTCAAATCGATTGACACCTACAGAATGTTGGGAAACTGTACCTTTTTGCTATGTAAGCTTTGGCAATATGGTTCTCTGTAAACTTTCATGCCAATAAAGCATTTGAATTGAATTGAATTGAATTGAATTGACCAGTTCAGAGAGAGAGAGAGAGAGAGACAAGGTCACACAGAGAGAGAGAGAGAGACCAGGTCACAGAGAGAGAGAGAGAGGGGGAGAGTGAAAGAGAGAGATTGGGAGACAGCACAAAAGATGAGCTGCTGAGATTTAGTGTTTTTTAGTGTCTAATGTGGGGAAAAAAGGTTACATTTAAGTATTAATTTTTGCTAAGTTAGTTCATTTTAGTTTATTTCTAGTTAGTTTAAGTTTAAGGTTAGTTTAAACACAGAAAGAAAAGAAGAAGAAAAAACCGGAAAAAAAGAGAGCGCCAAAGACGGGACCCGAAAAAAAAAGGAAAAAAAAACAATCAGAGGAAATTAGAAAACAAACAAAAAAAAAGAGCCAAAGCAAAAAGAAATAAGGGAAGAAATATACAAAACAAAGAAAAACCTGAACAGCGGCCGCAGCAGCAGCCGAAGCGAGGGGACTCGGCGAAGGCCGCACGGAGACGCAGCCGGAGCGAGGTGACTCGGCCGCATCAAGCTCGGGGAGGCCGCACGGAGACGCAGCGGCAGCCGGAACGAGGGGACTCGGCTGCATCGAGCTCGGGGAAACCGCACGGAGACGCAGCGGCAGCCGGAACGAGGTGACTCGACCGCATCGGGCTCGGGGAAGCCGCACGGAGACGCAGCGGCAGCCGGAACGAGGTGACTCGGCCGCATCGGGCTCGGGGTAGCCGCACGGAGACGCAGCGGCAGCCGGAACGAGGGGACTCGGCTGCATCGAGCTCGGGAAGGCCGCACGGAGACGCAGCGTCAATCAGAGCGGCGACTCCAGAACGGCGGCCGGAACACAGGACCGTGGAGGAGCCAGACCGAGACAGAGGCCTGGAGACCTCCCAGGCGCAGACAGTGACCGAGGCAAAGCGAATTCGAGGAGGCGAGGTGACTCGGGGCGCAGCCCAGCAATCCAGCAATCGGCACAGCCGAGGGGACTCGGGCCGCAGCCGAGCAATCCATCACCCGGCACAGCCGAGGGGACTCGGGCCGCAGCCCAGCAATCCAGCAACCAAACGGGAACGAGAAAACCAAGACTGTGAGTACAGGGCCCAGGGAGGGAGACTGAAGCCAGGGAAAGGTCCGAGGAGCCAGGCCGAGCCAGAGGCCCAGAGACCTCTGAGGGGGAGGGGAACAGCCCAGAGGCACCGTGAAACAACGGCTCACAGACTCAGACCTGGGAAGGGTGAACCCAGGAGCCGAGGCCCAGGGACCACGGGGTCGGAGAGGGGGACCGGGAAAGGTCACGAACAGGGAGAGGGAAACACCAAACCCGGGGCCCCAGAAAAGCTTATTCTAAGATACCAAAAATGAGCGAATCAGAAGAGCCACAACAGCCCCCGAGGGACACTGAGAGCAACCGCTTCCAGATTCCCCCCCAACATCAAAAAAAATGCTATAAAATCAATCAAGCATGATCAGATGAGAGAAAAACCAGAAACCCTTTTTGCTGACTGGTACAACAATGGGACAAAAAGTAACCTCATTTTCTACTCAGATCAGCCAGCGGCTTGGATCACAGCAATAAAATCACACTATACCAGTGTTAATCTAGAAAATACCGCAAATGGGTCCAAAATGAAAATTAACACACCAGGAGACAGGGCAACCACGACTGTCAACGTATACAATACCGGAACAATATTAGTGCAAGGTGACCTCGACAAATTTGTAACGGCCTTCAGGACACTGAAAGGATTAACTAAGAGGGGAAGGAACAGCCTCAGAGTGACCCGCACTCCCCCCAACATTGACAACTTACCAGGAGGAAATCTGCCTGGTCAGGAGGTGAACGAGCCACACAGTTCAAACCAGACACTAACCCCGGGGACCCACAGCCACACGATACAACTGACAAACCCCAGCATAGCTACCAGGGAGGAAGCCACACATAGTCCCCCTACCAATTCCAGCTCACCAAGAGAAGAGCAGCATAGCCAGGAAGTGAGTGAGCCTTCCAGGGCCGACCAGACACATACCCCGGGATCACACACATCTCTCTCTCTCTCTCTCCCCCGCTCTCTGTTCAAATCATTGGTTCGGCCGCAGTTTGAATATTTGGCTCATTTTTTGGTGCCCTACATTAGGAACGATATCACGGCCCTGGAGAGGGTGCAGAAGAGACTCACTGGGATGATCCCAGTGACATGAGGCTTTAGTTATAAGGAGAGACTGAAATACTGGGGCTGTTTCATTTGGGCAGATCAGGTTAAGGGGAGATTTGATAGAAGTGTTCACAATCAAGAGGGATTTCGATAAAGTAAATCGGGAAAAACTATTCGCACTGGTGGGTGAGTGGGTAACTGGAGGGCACCAATTTAAGGTCAGCACCAAAAGAACGAGGGAGAGGGTAGGGGGATTAATTTTACACAGAGGGTTGTTCGGACAAGGAATAAGCGGCCAGAAACGATGGGGGAAGTAGAATGTAGTGAAGGGGAGAAATATTTAAATGAGAAGCATTTAAAAGGGTCTGGGGAAAGAGCGAGGTGAATGGAACTGAGGGGAGAACTCATTCAGAGAGAGAGGGCACTGCGGCGATGGGCCGAATGGGGAAAGGGGACTAAGGGGAATGTGACTAAGGGGAGCGCTCCTTTAGAGAGCGGGTGATGGGCCGAATGGGGAAAGGATGGGGGGGAGGGAAATGGGACTAAGGGGAGAGCTCTTTTTGAACATCGGAGTTTCTCAGCAGTGCAGGCTGAGGAGCTGGGCAACGCAGTACTGAGGCGCTAGGGCGCCACCACTGGAGGGAGGGTGCAAATGCAGTGTGACAGGTTTACATAGGCAGTCTCCATTATACGTGCGACATAGGAAGATATAATTGGAATGGCTGGAACAGAAAGGGCATGTTGTAGACACGTTCAAATAAATCTGGCTTTTTTTTAAACGCCCGAGTGGGCGGGGCTTAAATTTTAAAGGGGCATCTCCCCCACATCCTCCATTCCTCCCCAATCCAGAGTTGAATCTATCAATGAGTGGTCAATTCTCCTGTCAAGTCCTGCAGAATTCAAATTTACATATGGGGTACAGCAGCATCGTACTTATGTTACTGGACCACTAATCCAGAGACCTGGAGTAATGCCAGTAATCCAGAGACCTGTATCCAGTGGTGTACCGCAGAGATCGGTTCTGGGTCCCTTGCTGTTTGTAGTGTACATTAATGATTTAGATATGAATGTAGGAGGTATGATCAGTAAGTTAGCAGATGGCACGAAAATTGGTGGAGTGGTAAATAGCGAGGAGGGAAGCCTCAGGCTACAGGACGATATAGACGGGTTGGTCAGATGGGCAGAACAGTGGCAAATGGAATTTAACCCTGAAAAGTGTGAGGTGATGCATTTTGGGAGGACAAACAAGGCAAGGGAATACGCAATGAATGGTAGGATCCTAGGAAGGACAGAGGATCAGAGGGACCTTGGTGTGCATGTACATAGATCCCTGAAGGCAGCAGGACAGTTAAAAAGGCATATGGGATACTTATATTCTATGCCTCGGCTAATGAAGGCAAGAGCAGGGAGGTTATGATGGAGCTGTACAAAACGCTGGTTAGGCCACAGCTGGAATACTGTGTGCAGTTCTGGTCGCCACACTATAGGAGGGATGTGATTGCATTGGAGAGGGTGCAGAGCAGATTCACCAGGATGTTACCTCGGCTGGAGCGCTTCAGCGATGAAGAGAGACTGGACAGGCTGGGGTTGTTTTCCTTAGAGCAGAGAAGGCTGAGGGGGGACCTGATTGAGGTGTACAAAATTATGAGGGGCATAGATAGGGTAGATAGAAAGGAACTTTTCCCCTTAGTAGAGGGGTCAACAACCAGGGGGCATAGATTCAAGGTAAGGGGCAGGAGGTTTAGAGGGGATTTGAGGAAAATCTTTTTCACCCAGAGGGTGGTTGGAATCTAGAACTCACTGCCTGAAAGGGTGGTAGAGGCAGGAACCCTCACATCATTAAAGAAGCATTTAGATGAGCACTTGAAACGCCACAGCATACAAGGCTACGGACCAAGTGCTGGAAAATGGGATTAGATTAGACAGGGCTTGATGGCCAGCGCGGACACGATGGGCCGAAGGGCCTCTTTCTGTGCTGTATAACTCTATGGCCTAGAAATTCACTATGGCCCCGCCAGCTGGCTAGCGCCCAAAAGTTAGCGCTGGGCGGGAAGCCTATAGTGATCGTCAGATATTCAGTGTTAGCACCCCAATTCGGAACCGGGCGCTATACCAGGGTGTGCCCGCCTCCGCTTGGGGCGCTGACACTGAATATCAGCGCTCTTGGCGCCGCTGCGCCAGCCGCTGCGGAGCGGCAGGCTGCGGTACTGCAGGCCTCCTCCTTCTCTTAAGGGGGAGCTGCCTGCAACGGGGAGATCGCTGCTGGATAGTGCCGGCAAATGAGCCCGGCACCACGGAGAAGTGCCGGGCTCGCGGAAAGCAGCCGGCAATGCCGCGGCGGGGGGGGGGGGGTGGGTGGAGGAGGCCGGGGAAGGAGGTGCGGGCAGGCGGCCGCCGAAAAAGCGGCCGGCCGCACCTTCCGCTTTAAAGCGCCCCACTAAGGCAGCAGGACAGCCCCGTTTTCTGGTCGCTGTTTGCGGCCGCTTCGGAGGAGGCGGCCGCTACTAAATATGGGGATCGGGCCGGTTTCGGGGCGGAACCGGGGCACTGTGCACACCGATGACGTCATCGGTGCCGGCGCTGCGCTAACGGCTACCGCCGCCAATACCGCTGCGCTGAATATCTGCGCAAACTCATTTCTGGCGCAAAATCACTCTTTAGGCGTTAACTGGGCGCAAAGCTGGCAGCGCCTTAATGAATTTCTAGGCCTATGACTCTATGGCGGGATTATGAGTTCAAATCACACCATGGCAGTTTGAGAATTTGAGTTTGTTTTCAAAAATTAAGCAACAACAGCAACAGCTTGCATTTATACAGTGCCTTTAATGTAGCAAAACATCCCAAGGCACCTCACAGGAGCGATTATCAATAAAAAAACATTTTGACACCGAGCCACAGAAGGAGACGTCAGGGCAGGCGGCCAAAAGCTTGGTCAAAGAGGTAGCTTTTAAGAAGCGTTTTAAACGGAGGAGAGAGAAGCGGAGAGGTTTAGGGAGGGAATGAAGAACATAAGAAATAGGAGCAGGAGTGGCCATTCGGCCCTTCGAGCCTGCTCCGCCATTCAATGAGATCATGGCTGATCTTCTGCCTCAACTCCATTCACCGGCCCTATCGCCATATCCCTTGATGCCCTTACTAGTCAGAAATCTATCGACTTCTGTTTTGAATATACCCAATGACTGAGACTCCACCGCCCTCTGGGGTAGAGAATTCCAAAGATTCGCCACCCTCTGTGTGAAGAAATTTCTCCTCATCTCAGTCCTGAGGCTGCAGCCCCTGGTTCTAGACTCCCCAGCCAAGGGAAACATTCTCTCAGCATCCATCCTATCAAGCCAGAGGTTAGGGCCCAGGCAGCTGAAGGCGCGGCCGCCAATGGTGGAGCCATTAAAATCAGGGATGCGCAAGAGGCCAGAATTGGAGCAGCGCAAAGCTCTGGGAGTGTTGTAGGGCCGGAGGAGGTTACAGAGATAGGGAGAGAGGGGGGCGAGGCCATGGAGGGATTTGAAAACAAGGATGAGGATTTTAAAATCGAGGCATTGCTGGCCAATGCTGGCCGAGCACATGGGTGAATGGGACTTGGTGCGAGTTAGGCCACAGGCAGCCGAGTTTTGGATGAGCTCAGGTTTATGTAGGAAATAAAAATCCGGAATCGGACTCCAGTTCCACACCAACGTGGTCGACCCTTAACTGCCCTCTGAATGTGGCTGATTGAACTGTTCCTGATACAACCAAGTGGCTCAAGGAGAAGACCCGCCACCAACCTTCTACAAAGGGACAACAAGGGACGGGCAGTAAATGCCAGGGCCTTGCCAGCGACGCCCACATCCCCAAGAATTAATATAAAAAAAAAACGATTTCTTTTAAACCTCGTCCACCCCTCCACTGGTAGCAATGTTTCTCCATCCCTGGCTGACATGGGAAGACCCCCCAACTCCGAGCCCACACCGCCCCCGCCCAAGAGGGTCCTGCTTAAAATATGGTAATGACTCGGGTGCTGGGGTCCGCGGTGGTGCGGAGCGGAATTCCCGCCCTGCCGAGGGAGGCGCCCGATTCTCCCACCAAGACGGAAAATTCCAGGCTGGTGCGTGGAGTCTTCGACGATAGGATGAGAAATGCTTGATGACTTGTGGGGGCCGGAGTGTCCCTTTAAGACTGGTGACCTTTCCCCTCAATTCAGCGGTGGAATTTGTTTCTCAGTCATACTGTTGACTTGTGACGCCCAGCCGTGGCTCAGTGGGTAGCATTCTCTAGCTTCCGAGTCAGCAGGTCGTGGGTTCAAGTCCCACTCCTAGAGACTTGAGCACAAAAGATCTAGACCGACACTCCCGGTGCCAGGGCTGGGGGAGCGCTGCGCTGTCAGGAGGTTCCGTCCTTTCAGATGAGACGTTAAACCGAGGCCCCGCCTGCCCTCTCAGGTGGACATAAAAGAAATCCCATGGCCACTATTTTGAAGACGAGCAGGGGGAGTTCTCCCTGGTATCCTGGGGCCGGTATTTATCCCTCAACTAACATAACTAAAAGCAGATGATCTGGTCATTTATCACACTGCTGTTTGTGGGAGCTTGCTGTGCACAAATTGGCTGCTGCGTTTCCCACATTACAGCAGTGACTCCACTTCAAAAGTACTTCATTGGCTGGGAAGCGCTTTGGGATGTCCTGAGGTCGTGAAAGGCGCTGTAGAAATGCAAGTCCTTTTTCCCCAAATCAGTCTTTGTTGCAAAATCCACAATTCTGTGTCGGAAAAGTTCCACTTATTAAACACTTGAATTGAAACGTGCTGACTGATACTACTGATTTACATATCACCCAACAGCAAGGCCGATACGTAACTTGGGTCTGGTAAAGATAATGGGGGGAAAATTCGGTATCGACCATTTTGGGGTGCTAACATTGCCTGGGCGCTAACTTTAGTGTCGGCGACCGGGAAATTGAATTTTAGCGCCCCAAGAGGGAAGTGGGGCACTAAATCAAGCGCTCCATTTCCTTCTTAGGGTGCTAACGTCAGAGAGCAGAGTGGAGACTTCAGCAGCGCTGCACACTGGGCCGTGCAGCGTTCCCATGTTCAAAGGCTCCTTCCCTCCCTTAAAGAGAAGGGCCATGGCTGCAGGCTCTGCAATTTAAAAAGTACCTACCTGGACCACCAAGGCAGCCGCGATCCTGTGCGATCAGCCAGGCACTCAAGCAGAGTGCCGGGCTGACCGATCACGGGCAGAAACCCGCGGGAAAAAAAAACTACAACAGGAAAGGTAAGTTTTTTTTGTCCACTTAACTCGGCCCCCCCCCCGCCCCCCCCCGAAGCGGCTGGCCGCCTGATGCACGCCTGCTGCAGCTGTCGGTGTTTTCGACCAGCGCTGCTGCAGGGGGGGCGGAAGTCAGTTTCGGGTCCGGGGCGATGCGCACGGCGATGACGTCAGGATCTCTGGGCGAAGGAGATCGGGGCGCAACGCCGTCGCAAAACTCCCGCCGAATATGGCAGGAGTCGATGTCAGCGCCGCGCCCGGTTGCAAAGCCATTGGCGCCCCGTTAGCGCCCCCTGGGGGATCTAACAGGAGGCGCAAAGGCACCCAATTTCACCCCCATTGTCTTGGATTCATAGGAACAGGAGGAGACCATTCAGCCCCTCAAGCCTGCTCCGCCATTCAATGAGATCATGGCTGATCTGTTTCTTAACTCCATTTACCCGCCTTGGTTCCTTAACCCTAATATCCTTACCTGACAAAAATCTACCAATCTTAGTATTGAAATTTTGCAATTGGCCCCCAGCCTCAACAATTTTTTGGGGGGTAGAGAGATCCAGATTTCCACTCCCCTTTGTGTGAAGAAGTGCTTCCTGACATCACCCCTGAACGGCCTGGCTCTAATTTTAAGGTTGTGCCCCCTTGTTCTGGACTCTCCCCCAGCAGAGGAAATAGTTTCTCTCTATCGACCCTATTGACTCCTTTAATCATCTTAAACACCTCAATTAGATCACCCCCTTAATCCTCTCTACTCGAGGGAATGCAAGCCTAGACTGTGCAACCTCTCATCGTAATTTAACCCTTTCATCTTCACTGCACCCCCTCGAAGGCCAATATATCCTTCCTGTGTTGTGATTCAGCCTCACCGGTATCTCCGGTAAGTGGACCTGACGTCCCTTACAATCAGGAGTGCGCCAATACCTGGTCTCAGTGCAGCACAATCTGGCGGCCCACCCATGTTACAACAAAATGCTTGCTGTTATTCCCCTCGCCTGCTCATCCAATCCTCCGAAAGTCAGGCCGATTCATGAGATGAGGCCAATGAAGAATCGACCAGCTAATTTATTTATTTATTTATATATATATATATTTTTTTTACAAACATTAACTGAACAAACAGAGTAAAAATTTATTAGTAAATCTCATCTTACTTCAACTTATTTCAGGAACACTGCTGGCAGTACTGTATAGAAACGAACAAACTCGCCACGCCGCCCCTGTTACTGGGGCTCATTGCACGCTTCCGAGCAGAAAACTTTCTGAAACTGGTTAGCCCTGAACTTAAAAGGAGAGCACTTTCAGTCTCCGAGCCTGCCAGCTCAATCGAGACCGTCCCAGGGCACCTGCTTTGTCGTTCCTCCATCCCTCAGCTGGACAGGAAGCCAGCGGCCTGACCTCTCCGTGTTGGCTGGATTGGCCAGTTGTGTCCCCAATTGAACCGGCTACCAGGCCCCTCCTAAACGAGGTTTCCCTGGCAACTGCTGAGCTCAAACAAATAGGTCCATTCCAACATCTCACCTGAAGATTTGCCGGGATGTCATATCGAAACCCGTCAGTGTCTCAAGGTCTTCGGGACAGACACCGCCTGCGAATTATAACCCAGCACCGTGGCTGTTGCGTGGACTTCATCCGTTGTGAGCAAATGTAAGTTAGAAGTAACATTTTAGCAAAAGTTACAGGGAGTTCCTTGAAAAGGGGGAGTGAGTGGGTATGGAGAGAAGGATAAGGTGAGAATGTGGGGTTGAGGGAACTTGGCGAGAAGGTGGGTGGGTGGGGTTGAGGGATAAGGTGGGTGGGTGGCGTTGGGAGGATATGGTGAGGAGGTGGGTAGGTGGGGTTGAGGGATAAGGTGGGTGGCTGGCGTTGGGAGGATATGGTGAGGAGGTGGGTAGGTGGGGTTGAGGGATATGGTGAGAAGGTGTGTAGGTGGGGTTGAGGGATATGGTGAGGAGGTGTGTGGGGTTGGGAGGATATGGTGAGAAGGTGGGTGGGTGGGGTTGAGGGATATGGTGGGTGGGTGGGTGGGGTTGAGGGATATGGTGGGTGGGTGGGGTTGAAGGTTATGGTGAGAAGGTGGGTGGGTGGGGTTGGGAGGATATGGTGAGAAGGTGGGGTTGAAGGATATGGTGAGAAGGTGGGTGGGTGGGGTTGAGGGATATGGTGAAAAGGTGGGTGGGTGGGGTTGAGGGATATGGTGAAAAGGTGGGTGGGTGGGGTTGAGGGATAGGGTGAGAAGGTGGGTGGGTGGGGTTGAGGGATAGGGTGAGAAGGTGGGTGGGTGGGGTTGAGGGATATGGTGAAAAGGTGGGTGGGTGGGGTTGAGGGATATGGTGAGAAGGTGGGTGGGGTTGAGGGATATGGTGAGAAGGTGGGTGGGTGGGGTTGAGGGATATGGTGAGAAGGTGGGTGGGTGGGGTTGAGGGATATGGTGAGAAGGTGGGTGGGTGGGGTTGAGGGATATGGTGGGTGGGTGGGGTTGAGGGATATGGTGAGAAGGTGGGTGGGTGGGGTTGAGGGATAGGGTGAGAAGGTGGGTGGGTGGGGTTGAGGGATATGGTGAGAAGGTGGGTGGGTGGGGTTGAGGGATATGGTGAGAAGGTGGGTGGGTGGGGTTGAGGGATATGGTGAGATGGTGGGTGGGTGGGGTTGAGGGATATGGTGGGTGGGTGGGGTTGAGGGATATGGTGAGAAGGTGGGTGGGTGGGGTTGAGGGATATGGTGGGTGGGTGGGGTTGAGGGATATGGTGAGAAGGTGGGTGGGTGGGGTTGAGGGATAGGGTGAGAAGGTGGGTGGGTGGGGTTGAGGGATATGGTGAGAAGGTGGGTGGGGTTGAGGGATATGGTGAGAAGGTGGGTGGGGTTGAGGGATATGGTGAGAAGGTGGGTGGGTGGGGTTGAGGGATAGGGTGAGAAGGTGGGTGGGTGGGGTTGAGGGATATGGTGAGAAGGTGGGTGGGTGGGGTTGTCATCCAGCAAAAAAGAGAGACCTGCTTGGCCGAATAGCCTCTTCCTACCCAACAGAGTGGCAGTGTTGCAGCAAATAACCTGACCGTACACCACAGGACTAACAAACGTATCATGCATGCACCAAATACAAAGAGAGATCTGTAGCACCAACAAGGTTCCGGACCGTTTATCGTCTTCCCGGCCCCACACCTCTCCTCTCTGGATGGCTCCCCATTGGGGAGGGGACCAGCCGCAATCGGTTGCCTCACCCCCTCAAAGGGCCCCACTCCTCACGTGTGAGCCCGGGTAGTGAGTGTCGACAGGATATTCGACTAGGAAGGGGGGGACACCACTGCTCCAGGCCATCCCGTACGGGCGTGTTTCGTTCCTCTGCTCATCACCCTGGCTGGTTGGCCACTCCCCAACTCCCAATCACCCTATCCCACCCGGCGCCACCCCCCACCCCACACAACCAGCCCAAGGAATCTCCGAAGCCCCAATCTGGACTGAGCTAACTCGGCGCAAGTCAGGAAACAGAACCTGGGATCGTCCTGCTCTGTGTGCCTCAGTACCATACCGATTGGTGCAAGGGGGACCCACTGAGTTACCAGAGGGGGAGTGAAAGGTGGGGGGGAGAGGGGGGGGGACAACGGTCTGGGATCTTCAGCTGTTTTGAACATGCTCCTGGACTACTCGGAGGCTGGTTCTCCGTGGCCTCGACTCAGTCCTGGCCGACCTGCCGGAGAAGCGCGAAGTCCAGGCAGCTCGGGTGCCTCCTCCTCGCCAGCGTGCGCCGTCACCCAGATCACGGTTCCTCCGCGGCACCGTCTGCCCGAAGGGATTCAGGGACATCGGTGAGATCCCGTCCAATAATTTCATTCACTGCAGGGAGAATGAAACTGACAGACATCAGAGTCAACGGAGCCGTGTAGTGCACAGGTTAGATACAGAGTAAAGCTCCCTCTACACTGGCCCATCAAACACTCCCAGGGCAGGTACAGCACAGGTTAGATACAGAGTAAAGCTCCCTCTACACTGTCCCATCAAACACTCCCAGGGCAGGTACAGCACAGGGTAGATACAGAGTAAAGCTCCCTCTACACTGTCCCATAAAACACTCCCAGGGCAGGTACAGCACAGGGTAGATACAGAGTAAAGCTCCCTCTACACTGTCCCATAAAACACTCCCGGGGCAGGTACAGCACGGGTTAGATACAGAGTAAAGCTCCCTCTACACTGTCCCATAGAAACATAGAAGATAGGAGCAGGAATAGGCCATTCGGCCCCTCGAGCCTGCTCCGCCATTCAATGAGATCATGGCTGATCATCCAAATTCATTACCCTGTCCCTGCCTTCTCCCCATATTCCTTGATCCCTTTAGCCTTAAGAAATATATTCAACTCCTTCTTGAATATATTTAATGAATTGGCCTCCACTGCCTTCTGTGGTAGAGAATTCCACAGGTTCACCACTCTCTGGATGAAAAAATTCCTCCTCATCTCAGTCCTCAATGGCTTACCCCTTATCCTTAGACTATGACCCCTAGTTTTGGACTCCCCGGCCATCGGGAACATCCTTCCTGCATCTAGTCTGTCCAGGCCTGACAGAACTTTATAGGTTTCGATGAGATCCCCTCTCAATCTTCTAAACTCCAGTGAGTACAAACCCAATGGACCCAATCTCTCCTCATACGTCATTCCTGCCATCCCAGGTATCAGCCTGGTGAATCTTCGCTGCACTCCTTCCATGGCAAGAACATCCTTCCTCAGATAAGGCGACCAAAACTGCACACAATACTCAAGGTGCGGTCTCACCAAGGCCCTGTACAACTGCAGCAAGACATCCTTGCTCCTGTACTCGAATCCTCTCGCTACGAAGGCCAACATACCATTTGCCTTCTTAACCGCCTGCTGCACCTGCATGCTTACCTTCAGTGACTGGTGCACAAGAACACCCAGGTCTCTTTGCACTTACCCTTCTCCCAATCTATTGCCATTCAAATAATAATCTGCCTTCCTGTTTTTGCCACCAAAGTGGATAACCTCACATTTATCCACATTATAGTGCATTTGCCATGTTTCTGCCCAATCACCCAACCTGTCCAAATCGTACTGGAGTTTCACGACATCCTCCTCACAGCACACACGCCCACCCAGCTTTGTGTTGTCTGCAAATTTGGAGATACTACATCCAATTCCCTCGTCCAGATCATTAATATATATTGTGAATAGCTGGGGCCCAAGGACCAATCCCTGCGGTACCCCACTAGTCACTGCCTGCCACTCGGAAAAAGACCCGTTTATTCCAACTCTTTGCTTTCTGTCTGCCAACCACTTCTCTATCCAAGTCAATACCTTGCCCCCAATCCCATGTGCCTTAACTTTACATGCTAATCTCTTATGCGGGACCTTATCGAAAGCCTTCTGAAAGTCCAAATACACCACATCCACTGGTTCTCCCTTATCTATTTTACCAGTTACATCCTCAAAAAATTCCAGTAAATTAGTCAAGCATGATTTACCTTTTGTAAATCCATGTTGACTTTGTCCGATCCTGTCACTGTTTTCCAAGTGCTCTGCTATTACATCTTTTATAATGGACTCTAGCATTTTCCCCACTACCGATGTCAGGCTTACCGGTCTATAATTCCCTGCTTTTTCTCAACCACCTTTTTTGAATAGTGGGGTAACATTAGCTACCCTCCAATCCATGGGTACTGTTCCAGAGTCTATCGAGTTCTGGAAGATGACCAGCAATGCATCTACTATTTCTAGGGCCACTTCCTTAAGTACCCTAGGATGTAGATTATCAGGCCCTGGGGATTTATCAGCCTTCAATCCCATCAACTTCCCTAACACCATTTCCCTACAAATACTGATTTCTTTCAGTTCCACCCTTTCATCAGACCCTATGTTCCCCGACATCTCTGGGAGGTTATTTGTGTCCTCCTTTGTGAAGACAGAACCAAAGTATGTATTTAATTGGTCTGCCATTTCTTTGTTCCTCATTATAAATTCCCCTGATTCTGACTGCAAGGGACCTACACTTGACTTCACCAATCTTTTTCTCTTCACATATCTATAAAAGCTTTTACAGTCAGTTTTTATGTTCCCTGCAAGCTTACTTTCATAATCTATTTTCCCCCTCTTAATTGATCCCTTTGCCCTCCTTTGCTGAATCCTAAACTGCTCCCAATCCTCAGGTTTGCTGCTTTTTTTGGCCAATTTATATGTCCTCTCTTTGGATCTTATGTTATCCCTAATTTCCCTTGTTAGCCACGGTTGAGTCACCTTTTTTGATTTATTTTTATGCCAAACTGGGATAAACAAATTCTGTAGTTCATCCATGCGATCTTTGAATGTTTGCCATTGCCTATCCATCGTCTACCCTTTGAGTGACATTACCTAATCAATCCTACCCAACTCGCGTCTCAAACCATCATAGTTCCCTTTATTTAAATTCAGGACCTTAGTCTCTGAGTCAACTACTTCACTCTCCATCTTAATGAAGAATTCTATCATATTATGATCGCTCCGACCCAAGGGGCCTCACACAACAAGATTGCTAATTAATCCTTTCTCATTGCATAATACCCAGTCTAAGATGGCCTGATCCCTAGTTGGTTCCGCGACATATTGGTCCAGGAAACCATCTCGTATACACTCCAGGAATTCCTCTTCCACAGTATTGTTACTAATTTGGTTAGCCCAATCTATATGTAGATTAAAGTCACCCAAGATGACTGCTGTGCCCTTATTGCACGCTTCTCTAATTTCCCTTTTAATGCCATCCCCAACTTCTGCATTACTGTTTGAGGGTCTATATACCACTCCCACTAATGTTTTCTGCCCCTTGGTATTCTCAGTTCTACCCATACAGATTCCACATCATCAGAGCCAATATCTTTCCTTACAATTGTTTTAATCCCCTCTTTAACCAGCAACGCTACCCCACCTCCTTTTCCTTTTTGCCTATCTGTCCTGAATATTGAATACCCCTGGATGTTGAGTTCCCAGCCTTGGTCCCCCTGGAGCCATGTTTCCGTAATTCCATCAAGCACTCCCAGGGCAGGTACAGCACGGGTTAGATACAGAGTAAAGCTCCCTCTAAACTGTCCCATCAAACACTCCCAGGGCAGGTACAGCACGGGTTAGATACAGAGTAAAGCTCCCTCTACACTGTCCCATCAAACACTCCCAGGGCAGGTACAGTACGGGTTAGATACAGAGTAAAGCTCCCGCTACACTGTCCCATCAAACACTCCCAGGGTAGAGGTTGAACAGTCAGTGTCGGATCCACTGTCCCACCCAATCCCCCGTCAGAGAAAGGAGAACTTCACCCTCCGCAGTCTGGGGCTGGATTTGACCCCAGGATCCAGAGGGTGAAAGATCAATGTCTGACCTATTGCCCCCACCACAGACACCAGAGCTGTTAAAGGGACCATTTCACGTTGGTCCTGCACCTACCATCGTCTAGTGTGATGCCTTGGATCGGAATGGTGCTGAACGACACACCGCACTCCTCGTCTCCCCCCTCCGCATCCGCTGCCGGCTTCTCCGGGGGGGCTCCCGGTCCCCCCTCACCATCGGCCTTGTCGCGACCAATCGGCGGAGGTTCCGACTCCTGGAACGGGCAGGGGTCCGCTGTCTTCAGGCAGGCAGATGGCGCGGAGTTGGGGGGATCTTCAGGTGCGCCCGCTCTCTGCCTAGCGTCCCGGAAGGCGCACGTGCCATAAGCCATCGGGTGGGCGGGAGCAAGGACGCCCGATTCGTGGCGCTGGGGAGGCGCAGGCGAAGTGGGCTGAGGACCGGACAGAAAGGCCGGGGGACACGCTGTGAGGTGGCGGGCTGAGGAGGCCTGGGCCACGGACGGCTCGGTCGCGTGCGAAGCTCCCTCTCGCCGCACCGCCAACGGAGAGGGCGGGCCCTGACCATTGCCCGGCAACTGAGCCGGCGGAGACATGTGGCCGACTGAGTTGGAGGGGGCTGGGTAGAATGGGCTCGCGGGGGCCAAGGGTAGATGGCAGTCGAGCCCCGTCTGATTGGCTGACGGGCTGGGCAGAGAGTGTGGCATCGCCCAATCGGGAGGCGAGTAGGAGCAAGAGTGGCCCAATGGGAGATGGGCCAAAGGGTGGCCGTGGTTGGGTTGGGTCAAGGGATGGCCGTGGTTGGGTTGGGTCAAGGGATGACCATGGTTGGATTGGATCAAGGGATGACCGTGGTTGGGTTGGGTCAAGGGATGACCGTGGTCAGATTGGGCCAAGGGATGACCGTGGTCGTGTTGGGTCAAGCGATGACTGTGGTCAGATTGGGTCAAGGGATGACCGTGGTCGGATTGGGACAAGGGATGGCCATGGTTGGGTTGGGTCATCGGATGGCTGTGGTCAGATTGGGCCAAGGGATGACCGTGGTCGTGTTGGGTCAAGCGATGACTGTGGTCAGATTGGGTCAAGGGATGACCGTGGTCGGATTGGGACAAGGGATGGCCATGGTTGGGTTGGGTCATGGGATGGCCGTGGTCAGATTGGGCCAAGGGATGACCGTGGTCGGGTTGGGTCAAGCGATGGCCGTGGTCGGGTTGGGCCAATGAGCAACCGAACCCAGGCGGGACCAGCTTGCAGGCCTCGTTCCACTCCGCGTCGAGCAAGAACGCAGGCAGCCCAGCGACGGGCGGCGAAAGGAGGCAGGGCTCGCCGAAGCCCTCGGGCGCCGGGCACCCCGGATTGGACAGGGGTACGGGCGGCGAGGCTGGGGCGAATGTCCCCGGGCCAGAGAGTGCCGAGGGCGGCTGGCCAAGGCCGGCAGCCGGCACACGGGACGGGTACTCGCGGAGCGGAGAGGGGGGGCCCACCTCAAACTCCTCGTATGGTTCTTCCTTGACGAGAACTGGAGCCAAGAAAACCAAAGAGGAACAAGCAATTAGACACTGGGATTTATTCCCCGACTCCGTTTTCTTTCAGCTTTACGTGGCTTAGTCGGTCTCACTCTCCCTTCTGAGTCAGAAGGTCGTGGGTTCGAGTCCCCAATCCAGAGATTCGATCCCCCATAATCCAGGGCTGACACTCCCGGTGCCCGAACTGAGGAAGTGCTGCACTGTCGGAGGTCATAGAGTCATAACGGCACCGAAGGAGGCCATTCAGCCCATCGAGTCTGTGCCGGCTCTCTGTAGAGCAATCCAGTCAGTCCCATTCCCTCGCTCTATCCCCGTAGCCCTGCAAGTTTATTTCCCTCAAGTGCCTATCCAGTCTCCCCTTGAAAACATTGAGTGTCTCCGTTTCCACCAGTTCCGTCGTTAGCGAATTCCAGGTCCTCACCACTCGCTGCGTAAAAAAGTTTCCCCTCCCATCCCTCCTATATCTCTTGCCCAAAACCTTAAATCTGTGTCCCCTAGTCCTTGTACCATCAACTAGTGGGAACAGCCTTTCCCCGTCTAGCCTATCCAAACCTGTCATAATCTTGTACACCTCTATCAAATCACCCCTCAACCTCCTTTGCTCTGATGAAAACAAATCCAGCTTCTCCAACCTGTCCTTGTAGCTAAGATCCCCCATTCCCGGAACCATTCTGGTAAATCTCCGCTGCACCCTCTCAAGGGCCTTCACATCCTTCCTAAAGTGTGGTGACCAGAACTGGACGCAATACTCCAGTTGTGGCCTAACCAGCGCTTTATAAAGGTTCAGCATAGCTTCTCTATTTTTGTACTCAATACCTCTATTTATGAAGCCCAAGATCCCAGATGCTTTGTTAACCACTCTCTCAATATCTCCCGCCACCTTCAGGGACCTATGCACATTAACTCCCAGGTCCCTCTGTCCCTGCACACTCTTCAAAACTGTGCCATTGAGTGTATATTGCCTCTCCCTGTTCCTTCTGCCAAAATGCATCACCTCACACTTCTCTGTATTAAATTTCGTCTGCCACTTGTCTGCCCATTCTGCTAGTCTTTCTATGTCCTGCTGTAGTTGATTGGTATCATCCTCACTGTTTGCCACACCCCCCAAGTTTGGTGTCATCGGCAAATTTAGAAATTCTACACTGTATTCCAATATCCAGGTCATTTATATATACATCAAAAAAAGCAGTGGCCCCAGCACTGACCCTTGGGGAAACACCACTGTCTACCAGGTGTCGTCTTTCGGATGAGACGTTAAACTGAGGGTTCCGCCTGCCCTCTCAGGTGGACAACAACAACAACAACTTGTATTTATATAGTGCCTTTAACGTAGTAAAACGTCCCAGGGCGCTGCACAGGAGTATTTTAAGACAAAAACAATTTGACACCGAGCCACATAAGGATAAATTAGGGCAGGTGTCCAAAAGCTTGGTCAAAGAGGTAGGTTTTAAGGAGCGTCTTAAAGGAGGAAAGAGAGGTAGCGAGCCGGAGACGGTTAGGCAGGGCTTGGGGCTTAGGCAACAGAAGGCACGGCCACCAAAGGTTGAGCGATTATAATCGGGGGGGGGGGGAGGGGGGCGGCGTTGTGCGGCTGAAGGAGATTACAGAGATAGGGAGGGGCGAGGCCATGGAGGGATTTGAAAACAAGGATGAGAATTTTGAAATCGAGGCGTTGCTTAACCGAGAGCCAGTGTCGGTCAGCGAGCACAGGGTGATGGGTGAACGGGACTTGGTGCGAGTTAGGACACAGGCAGCCGAGTTTTGGATGACCCCAAGTTTACATAGGGTGGAATGTGGGAGGCCGGCCAGGAGTGCGTTGGAATAGTCGAGGTTAGAGGTAACAAAGGTATGGATGAGGGTTTCAGCAGTGGATGAGCTGAGGCAAGGGGCGGAGACGGGTGATGTCACGGAGGTGGAAGTAGGCGGTCTTTGTTATGCTGCGGATATGTGGCCGGAAGCACATTTCAGGGTCAAATATGACACCAAGGTCGCGAACAGTGTGGTTCAGCCTCAGACAGATGTTAGGGAGAGGGATGGAGTCACTGGCTAGGGAACAGAGTTTGTGGCAGGGACCAAAGACAATGGCTTTGTGTTCCCGTAAAAGATCCCACGGTGACTATTTAGAAGAGCAAGGGGCGTTCTCCTGGAGTCAATATTTATCATCCTTCAACCGACACCTAAAAATGGTGATCTAGTCCTTATCACATTATTGTTTTTTGGGATCTTGCTGTGCACCAATCAACTACTGCGTTTCCGGCATTACAGCAGTGACTGCACTCCATTAAAAAAAGTACTTAATTGACTGTAAAGCGCTTTGGGACGGCCTGTCGGTGTGAACAACGCTACAGCAATGCACGTTCAACTTCTTTCTCTTTGGTTTCCTTTGCGCATACCCAGCCGCCGCCCCCAAACCCTCGTTGGGTGAGGTACCGCAGATCGTCCCAGCCCCACCTGTGAAACCTGTAGCCCACAGGTGGGCAAGGGGACCAAAGATAAGGCGGCCAGACAGATCGAGGAGCAGCCACCCCAGGAAACCCCCAGGACGGCCCGCAATCCGCTCAAGGGCAGCCGGTCGGGGCACTCACCGGGCAAATACTGGAAGCACTGGCAGGGGCTCTTCTTCCTCTTACCGTTGCAGACCAAGAAGCACACCTGGGCCGGTCTGGTGAGGGTCTGGTTGCGATACGGAGGCACCTCAGCCACAATCAGAGCCTGTAAGAGAGGAGGGTGAATGCATGGTTGCTGGAAATTGTCAGCTGGTCAGAGAGAGCCAGCATGGATTTGTGAAAGGTAGGTCATGCTTGACTGAATTTTTATGAAGAGGTGACTAAAGTAGTGGACAGGGGAATGTCTATGGATGTTATTTTTTTTAATTATTCGTTTATGGGATGTGAGCATCGTTGGCAAGGCTGGCATTTATTGCCTATCCCTAGTTGCCCCTTGAGAAGGTGGTGGTGTGCCGCCTTCTTGAACCGCTGCAGTCCGTGTGGTGATGGTACTCCCACAGTGCTGTTATATGATTTGATTGGGATTACGGAAACATGGCTCCAGGGTGGCCAAGGCTGGGAACTCAACATCCAGGGGTATGCAATATTCAGAAAAGATAGGCAAAAAGGAAAGGGAGGTGGGGTAGCATTGCTGGTTAAAGAAGGGATTAACACAATTGTAAGGAAGGATATTAGCTCTGATGATGTGGAATCTGTATAGGTAGAACTGAGAAATGCCAAGAGGCAGAAAACGTTAGTGGGAGTGGTATATAGACCTCCAAACAATAATGCGGAGGTTGGGGATGGCATTAAAAGGGAAATTAGTCATCATGGGTGACTTTAATCTACATATAGATTGGGCTAACCAAATTTGTAACAATACTGTGGAGGAGGAATTCCTGGAGTGTTTACGGGATGGTTTCCTGGACCAATATGTCGAGGAACCAACCAGAGATCAGGTAATCTTAGACTGGGTATTATGTAACGAGAAAGCATTAATTAGCAGTCTTGTTGTACGAGGCCCCTTGAGTCAGAGCAATCATAATATGATAGAATTCTTCATTAAGATGGAGAATGAAGTAGTTGACTCAGAGACTAGGGTCCTGAATTTAAATAAAGGAAACTACGATGGTCTGAGGTGCGAGTTGGGTAGGATTGATTGGGGAATGGCACTCAAAGGGTTGACAGTGGATAGGCAATGGCAAACATTCAAAGACCGAATGGATGAGCTACAGAATTTGTTCATCCCAGTTTGGCATAAAAATAAAACAAAAACGGTGACTCAACCGTGGCTAACAAGGGAAATTAGGGATAGCATAAGATCCAAGGAGAGGACATATAAATTGGCTAGAAAAAGCAGTAAACCTGAGGATTGGGAGCAGTTTACGATTCAACAAAGGAGGACAAAGGGATTAAATAAGAAGGGGAAAATAGAATATGAGAGTAAGCTTGCAGGGAACATAAAAACTGACTGTAAAAGCTTTTATAGATAGGTGAAGAGAAAAAGATTGGTGAAGTCAAGCGTAGGTCCCTTGCAGTCAGAATCAGGGGAATTTATAACGGGGAACAAAGAAATGGCAGACCAATTAAATACATATTTTGGTTCTGTCTTCACAAAGGAGGACACAAATAACCTCCCAGAGATGTCGGGGAACAAAGGGTCTAATGAGAGGGAGGAACTGAATGAAATCAGTATTTGTAGGGAAATGGTGTTAGGGAAATTAATGGGATTGAAGGCTGATAAATCCCCAGGGCCTGATAATCTACATCCTAGATACTTAAGGAAGTGGGCCTAGGAATACTAGATGCATTGCTGATCATCTTCCAACATTCGATGGAATCTGGAACAGTACCCATTGATTGGAGGGTAGCTAATGTTACCCCACTATTCAAAAAAGGTGGTAGAGAGAAAACGGGGAATTACAGACCGGTAAGCCTGACATCGGTAGTGGGGAAAATGCTAGAGTCCATTATAAAAGATGTACTGTAATAGCAGAGCACTTGGAAAACAGTGACAGGATCGGACAAAGTCAACATGGATTTACAAAAGGTAAATCGTGCTTGACTAATCTACTGGAATTTTTGGAGGATGTAACTGGTAAAATAGATAAGGGAGAACCAGTGGATGTGGTGTATTTGGACTTTCAGAAGGCTTTCGATAAGGTCCCGCATAAGAGATTAGCGTGTAAAGTTAAGGCACATGGGATTGGGGGCAAGGTATTGACTTGGATAGAGAACTGGTTGGCAGACAGAAAGCAAAGAGTTAGAATAAACGGGTCTTTTTCCGAGTGGCAGGCAGTGACTAGTGGGGTACCGCAGGGATCGGTCCTTGGACCCCAGCTATTCACAATATATATTAATGATCTAGACAAGGGAACTAGATGCAATATCTCCAAATTTGCAGATGACACAAAGCTGGGTGGGCGTGTGTGCTGTGAGGAGGATGCCGAGAAACTCCAGGATGATTTGGACAGGTTGGGTGATTGGGCAGAAGCATGGCAGGTGCAATATAACGTGGATAAATGTGAGGTTATCCACTTTGGTGGCAAAAACAGGAAGGCAGATTATGATCTGAACGGCAATAGATTGGGAGAAGGGGAAGTGCAATGAGACCTGGGTGTCCTTGTGCACCAGTCGCTGAAGGTAAGCATGCAGGTGCAGCAGGCGGTTAAGAAGGCAAATGGTATGTTGGCCTTCGTAGCGAGACGGTTCGAGTACAGGAACAAGGATGTCTTGCTCCAGTTGTACAGGGCCTTGGTGAGACCACATCTTGAGTATTGTGTGCAGTTTTGGTCGCCTTATCTGAGGAAGGATGTTCTTGCCATGGAAGGAGTTCAGCGAAGATTCACCAGGCTGATACCTGGGATGGCAGGAATGACATATGAGGAGAGATTGGGTCGATTGGGCTTGTACTCGCTGGAGTTTAGAAGAATGAGAGGGGATCTCATTGAAACTTATAAAAATCTGACCGGACTAGACAGACTAGATGCAGGAAGGATGTTCCCGATGGTCGGGGAGTCCAGAACCTGGGGTCACAGTCTAAGGATAGGGGGTAGGCCATTTAGGACAGAAATGAGGAGGAATTTCTTCACCCAGAGAGTGGTGAACCTGTGGAATTCTCTACCACAGAAGACAGTAGAGGCCAATTCATTAAATATATTCAAGAAGGAGTTGGATATATTTCTTAAGGCTAAAGGGATCAAGGGATATGGGGAGAAGGCAGGGACAGGGTACTGAATTTGGATGATCAGCCATGATCGCATTGAATGGCAGAGCAGGCTCGAGGGGCCGAATGGCCTACTCCTGCTCCTATCTTCTATGTTTCTATGTTAGGGAGAGAGTTCCAGGATTTTGACCCAGCGACGATGAAGGAACGGCCAATATATGTCCAAGTCAGGATGGTGTGTGACTTGGAGGGGAACTTGGAGATGGCGGTGTTCCCATGCACCTGCTGCCCTCGTCCTTCTAGGTGGAAGAGGTCGCGGGTTTGGGAGGTGCTGCTGAAGAAGCCTTGGCGAGTTGCTGCATTGCATCTTGTAGATGGTACACACTGCAGACACGGTGCGCCGGTGGTGCAGGGAGTGAATGTTTAAGGTGGTGGATGGGGTGCCAATCAAGCGGGCTGCTTTGTCCTGGATGGTGTCGCGCTTGAGTGTTGTTGGAGCTGCACTCATCCAGACAAGTGGAGAGTATTCCATCACACTCCTTACTTGTGCCTTGTAGATGGTGGAATTTATATGGACTTCCAGAAGGCATTTGATAAAGTCCCACATAAGAGACTGTTAACTAAGGTTGAAGCCCACGGAATTGAAGGCAAATTATTGATCTGCTTAGGAAATTGGCTGAGTGGCAGGAGACAGTAACGATAATGGGTACGCAAGAGGTGACTAGTGGTGTCCCGCAGGGATCTGTGTTGGGGCCTCAACTATTCACTGTATTTATTAACGACTTAGATGATGGGATAGAAAGCCACATATCCAGATTTGCTGATGACACAAAGATAGGCGGCCTTGTAGGCAGTGTAGATGGAAGCCTAAAATTACAAAAGAGACAGCAACAGATTAAGTGAATGGGCAAAACTGAGGCTAATGGATTTCAGTGTAGGCTAATGTGAGGTCATCACTTTGGACCTAGAAAGGAGAGAACAGGGTACTTTCTAAATGGTGAAAAGCTAAAAACAGTGGAGGTCCAAAGAGACTTGGGGGGTCCAGGTACACAGATCATTAAAATGTCATGAACAGGTGCAGAAAATGATCAAAAAGGGCTAATGGAGCACTGGTCTTTATATCTCGAGGACTAGAGTACAAGGGGGTAGAAGTTATGCTGCAGCTGTACAAACCCCTGGTTAGACCACACCTGGAGTACTGTGAGCAGTTCTGGGCACCACACCTTAGGAAGGATATATTGGCCTTGGAGGGAGTGCAGCGTAGGTTTACCAGAATGATACCTGGACTTCAAGGGTTAAGTTACGAGGAGAGATTACATAAATTAGGGTTGTATTCCCTGGAATTTAGAAGGTTAAGGGGTGATCTGATCGAAGTTTTCAGGATATTAAGGGGAACAGATAGGGTAGATAGAGAGAAACTATTTCCGCTGGTTGGGGATTCTCAGACTAGGGGACATAGTCTAAAAATTAGAGCCAGACCTTTCAGGAGTGAAATTAGGAAACATTTCTACACACAAAGGGTGGTAGAAGTTTGGAACTCTCTTCCGCAAACAACAACTGATGCGAGATCAATTGTTAATTTTAAATCTGAGATTGATAGGTTTTTGTTAACCAAAGGGTATTAAGGGATATGGGCCAAAGGCGGGTGTATGGAGTTAGGTCGCAGATCAGCCATAATCACATTGAATGGCGGAACAGGCTCGAGGGGTTGAATGGCCTCCTCCTGTTCCTATGTTCCTAGAGCACAGCACCAGGGGGCGATCACACATCACACAGAGAGAGAGCTACACAAGCTGGAATCTAATCGAGGGGTTCAGGTGGTTTATATATAGAATAACGGATACCCGGGAGTGAGTTACAGGCTGGAATCTAATCGAGTGGTTCGGGTAGTTTATATATAGAATAACGGATACCCGGGAGTGAGTTACAGGCTGGAATCTAATCGAGGGGTTCGTGTGGTTTATATATAGAATAACAGATACCCGGGAGTGAGTTACAGGCTGGAATCTAATCGAGGGGTTCACGTGGTTTATATATAGAATAACAGATACCCAGGAGTGAGTTACAGGCTGGAATCTAATCGAGGGGTTCGGGGGGTTTATATATAGAATAACAGATGCCCGGGAGTGAGTTACAGGCTGGAATCTAATCGAGGGGTTCGGGTAGTTTATATATAGAATAACGGATACCCGGAAGTGAGTTACAGGCTGGAATCTAATCGAGGGGTTCGGGGTGGTTTATATATAGAATAACGGATACCCGGGAGTGAGTTACAGGTTGGAATCTAATCGAGGGGTTCGGGTAGTTTATAGATAGAATAACGGATACCCGGGAGTGAGTTACAAGCTGGAATCTAATCGAGGGGTTCAGGTGGTTTATATATAGAATAACAGATACCCAGGAGTGAGTTACAGGTTGGAATCTAATCGATGGGTTCGGGTGGTTTATATATTGAATAACAGATACCCAGGAGTGAGTTACAGGTTGGAATCTAATCGAGGAGTTCGGGTGGTTTATATATAGAATAAGAGATACCCAGGAGTGAGTTACAGTCTGGAATCTAATCGAGTGGTTCGGGGTGGTTTATATATAGAATAACAGATACCCGGGAGTGAGTTACAGGCTGGATTTTAATCGAGGGGTTCGGGGGGGTTTATATATAGAATAATAACAGATACCCGGGAGTGAGTTATAGACTGGAATCTAATCGAGGGGTTCATATATAGAATAACAACATAACCGGGAGTGAGTTACAGGCTGGAATCTCATCGAGAGGTTCGGGTTGTGGGGTGGGGGGCGGGGGGGTAGTTGGTCAGACCCTGACCTTTCACCCTCAAATCCAGGTCAAATCCAGCCTGAGACAGCTGGGGATGATGGTCTGCTCTCTGTGATGGGGATCTGGTAATCTGGCCTCTTGCTGTGTAGTCTCGCCATCTACTGGCCATGAGCGGCTTTACGCTGCGCAAGACCGCCCTCTGTAGGCCGTGGCAGACGTGGCATCTAAAATGAGTCACTTGTCCTTGGGTTTTTCCAAATGGAGACAATTGCAGCCAGATCTTACCTCTGTGCTCTTCGCCCTGTTGACCTGGGCGTCCACCTCCCACTGTGGGCGCCCATCTGGTAAAAGAAGGATAAAAGAGGCTGAGCGATGTCGGAAAGGCTCAGACGTATTCTGAATGTCTGTGTCCCATTGTTTTCGTTTTATCTGTTTGGACCTACTCTCTTTTGGTTTGGTGAGTAATCCCCTCCCCCCTGCCCCCCATTGCACCCCACACCTGGCCTGTTGTGGTACTGAGGCACACGGGGCCATCACCAGGACCGCCTACTTCCACCTCTGTAACATTGCCCGTCTCTGCCCCTGCCTCAGCTCATCCGCTGCTGAAACCCTTATCCATGCCTTTGTTACCTCTAGCCGTGACTATTCCAACGCACTCCTGGCCGGCCTCCCACATTCCACCCTACGTAAACTTGAGGTCATCCAAAACTCGGCTGCCCGTGTCCTAACTCGCACCAAGTCCCGTTCGCCCATCACCCCTGTGCTCACTGACCGACATTGGCTTCCGGTTAAGCAGCACCACAATTTCAAAATTCTCATCCTTGTTTTCAAATCCCTCCATGGCCTCGCCCCTCCCTATCTCTGTAATCTCCTCCAGCCCAGCAAGCCTCCGAGATATCTGCGCTCCTCTAATTCTGCCCTCTTGAGGATCCCTGATTATAATTGCTCAACCTTTGGCAGCCGTGCCTTCTGTTGCCGAGGCCCTAAGCTCTGGAATTCCCTCCCTAAACCTCTCCGCCTCTCTTTCCTCCATTAAGACATTGCTTAAAAACTACCTCTTTGACCAAGCTTTTGGTCACCTGTCCTATTATCTCCTTATGTGGCTCGGTGTCAAATTTTCTTTCATAATCGCTCCTGTGAAGTGCCATGGGACGTTTTACTATGTTAAAGGCTCTGTATAAATAAAGTAGTTGTTGTTGTTGTTGGAGCAGGAAGGGCCCTGGTTCCACCCGCTCAGCCTCCGGTCGGGGGCCTATAGTTGGTGCTGAGCCCCGCACAGAGCAGGAAGGGCCCAGGTTCCACCCGCTCAGCCACCGGTCGGGGGCCTATAGTTGGTGCTGAGCCCCGCACAGAGCAGGAAAAGCCCAGGTTCCACCCGCTCAGCCGCCGGTCGGGGGCCTATAGTTGGTGCTGAGCCCTGCACAGAGCAGGAAGGGCCCAGGTTCCATTCTCCCCTGCTGAATGGTCCAATTCAAGAGGTTGCCAAGCAAACACAAAATGGAGCAGCATGTTTGCAGTTGAATTGAGTGAACTGGCTCCTCACTCAAGGACCTGCTTTTACACTGCGGGTCTACCTACGGACACACAGTGCGCAGCAGGAAAGAGTGTTAGGAGATGTAACAGGTTCGCCGAGTCTCGCTTTCAACACACTGAGAGGTTGCGGGAGGAAGAAGGGGAGACTGAAGGATGGGAGGAGTCCCACAGTGCTGAGAGAGGGGAGACTGAGGGAGTGGTGGAGCCCCACAATGCTGAGGGAGGAGAGACTGAGGGAGGGGAGGAGTCCCACGGTGCTGAGGGAGGAGAGACTGAGGGAGGGGAGGAGTCCCACAATGCTGAGGGAGGAGAGACTGAGGGAGGGGAGGAGTCCCACAATGCTGAGGGAGGAGAGACTGAGGGAGTGGTGGAGCCCCACAATGCTGAGGGAGCGGAGGAGTCCCACAGTGCTGAGGGAAGAGAGGAGTCCCACAGTGCCGAGGGAGGAGGGACTGAGGGAGGGGGGGAGTCCCACAGTGCCGAGGGAGGAGGGACTGAGGGAGGGGAGGAGTCCCACAGTGCTGAGGGAGGGGAGGAGTCCCACAGTGCTGAGGGAAGAGAGGAGTCCCACAGTGCCGAGGGAGGAGGGACTGAGGGAGGGGAGGAGTCCCACAGTGCCGAGGGAGGGGAGACTGAGGGAGGGGGGAGTCCCACAGTGCTGAGGGAGGGTAGACTGAGGGAGGGGAGGAGTCCCACAGTGCTGAGGGAGGGGAGACTGAGGGAGGGGAGGAGTCTCACAGCGCTGAGGGAGGGGCGACTGAGGGAGGGTAAGCGTCCCACAGTGCTGAGGGAGGAGGGACTGAGGGAGGGGAGGAGTCCCATAGTGCTGAGGGAGGGGAGATTGAGGGAGTGAAGGAGTCCCATAGTGCTGAGGGAGGGGCGACTGAGGGAGGGGAAGCGTCCCACAGTGCTGAGGGAGGGGAGTAGTCCCACAGTGCTGAGGGAGGGGAGTTTGAGGGAGTGGAGGAGTCACACAGTGCTGAGGGAGGGGAGACAGAGGGAGGGTAAGCATCCCACAATGCTGAGGGACAGAGAGTGAGGGAGGGGAGGAATAACACAGTGCTGAGGGAGGGGAGACTGAGGGAGGGGAGGAGTCCCACAGTGCGGAGGGAGGAGGGACTGAGGGAGGGGAGGAGTCCCATAGTGCTGAGGAGGGGAGATTGAGGGAGTGGAGGAGTCCTACAGTGCTGAGGGAGTGGAGGAATCCCACAGTGCTGAGGGAGGGGAGATTGAGGGAGGGGAGGAGTCCCACAGTGCTGAGGGAGGTTAGACTGAGGGAGTGGAGGAGTCCGACAGTGCTGAGGGAGGGGAGCAATCCCACAGTGCTGAGGGAGTGGAGACTGAGGGAGGGGAGGAGTCCCACAATGCTGAGAGAGGGGAGACTGAGGGAGGGGAGGAGTCCCACGGTGCTGAGGGAGGGGCGACTGAGGGAGGGTAGGAGTCCCACAGTGCTGAGGGAGGGGAGACTGAGGGAGGGGAGGAGTCCCACAGTGCTGAGGGAGGGGAGACTGAGCGAGGGGTGGAGTCGCACAGTGCTGAGGGAGGTGAGACTGAGGGAGGGGAGGAGTCCCACAGTGCTGAGGGAGGGGAGGATGAGGAAGGGGAGGAGTCCCACAATGCTGAGGGAGGGGAGACTGAGGGAGGGGAGGAGTCCCACATTGCTGAGGGAGGTGAAACTGAGGGAGGTGTGGAGTCCCACAGTGCTGAGGGAGGAGGGACTGAGGGAGGGGAGGAGTCCCACAGTGCTGAGGGAGGGTGGAGTCCCACAGTGCTGAGGGAGGGGAGACTGAGGGAGGGGAGGAGTCCCACAATGCTGAGGGAGGGGAGGAATCCCACAGTGCTGAGGGAAGGGAAGGAGTCCCACAGTGCTGAGGGAGGAGGGACTGAGGGAGGGGAGGAGTCCCACATTGTTGAGGGAGGTGAGACTGAGGGAGTTGAGGAGTCCCACAGTGCTGAGGGAGGAGGGACTGAGGGAGGGGAGGAGTCCCACAGTGCTGAGGGAGGGGAGACTGAGGGAGGGGAGGAGTCCCACAGTGCTGAGGGAGGAGGGACTGAGGGAGGGGAGGAGTCCCACATTGTTGAGGGAGGTGAGAATGAGGGAGGTGAGGAGTCCCACAGTGCTGAGGGAGGAGGGACTGAGGGAGGGGAGGAGTCCCACAGTGCTGAGGGAGGGGAGACTGAGGGAGGGGAGGAGTCCCACAGTGCTGAGGGAGGAGGGACTGAGGGAGGGGAGGAGTCCCACAGTGCTGAGGGAGGGTGGAGTCCCACAGTGCTGAGGGAGGGGAGACTGAGGGAGGGGAGGAGTCCCATAGTGCTGAGGGAGGGGAGATTGAGGGAGTGAAGGAGTCCCATAGTGCTGAGGGAGGGGCGACTGAGGGAGGGGAAGCGTCCCACAGTGCTGAGGGAGGGGAGTAGTCCCACAGTGCTGAGGGAGGGGAGTTTGAGGGAGTGGAGGAGTCACACAGTGCTGAGGGAGGGGAGACAGAGGGAGGGTAAGCATCCCACAATGCTGAGGGACAGAGAGTGAGGGAGGGGAGGAATAACACAGTGCTGAGGGAGGGGAGACTGAGGGAGAGGAGGAGTCCCACAGTGCGGAGGGAGGAGGGACTGAGGGAGGGGAGGAGTCCCATAGTGCTGAGGAGGGGAGATTGAGGGAGTGGAGGAGTCCTACAGTGCTGAGGGAGTGGAGGAATCCCACAGTGCTGAGGGAGGGGAGATTGAGGGAGGGGAGGAGTCCCACAGTGCTGAGGGAGGTTAGACTGAGGGAGTGGAGGAGTCCGACAGTGCTGAGGGAGGGGAGCAATCCCACAGTGCTGAGGGAGTGGAGACTGAGGGAGGGGAGGAGTCCCACAATGCTGAGAGAGGGGAGACTGAGGGAGGGGAGGAGTCCCACGGTGCTGAGGGAGGGGCGACTGAGGGAGGGTAGGAGTCCCACAGTGCTGAGGGAGGGGAGACTGAGGGAGGGGAGGAGTCCCACAGTGCTGAGGGAGGGGAGACTGAGCGAGGGGTGGAGTCGCACAGTGCTGAGGGAGGTGAGACTGAGGGAGGGGAGGAGTCCCACAGTGCTGAGGGAGGGGAGGATGAGGAAGGGGAGGAGTCCCACAATGCTGAGGGAGGGGAGACTGAGGGAGGGGAGGAGTCCCACATTGCTGAGGGAGGTGAAACTGAGGGAGGTGTGGAGTCCCACAGTGCTGAGGGAGGAGGGACTGAGGGAGGGGAGGAGTCCCACAGTGCTGAGGGAGGGTGGAGTCCCACAGTGCTGAGGGAGGGGAGACTGAGGGAGGGGAGGAGTCCCACAATGCTGAGGGAGGGGAGGAATCCCACAGTGCTGAGGGAAGGGAAGGAGTCCCACAGTGCTGAGGGAGGAGGGACTGAGGGAGGGGAGGAGTCCCACATTGTTGAGGGAGGTGAGACTGAGGGAGTTGAGGAGTCCCACAGTGCTGAGGGAGGAGGGACTGAGGGAGGGGAGGAGTCCCACAGTGCTGAGGGAGGGGAGACTGAGGGAGGGGAGGAGTCCCACAGTGCTGAGGGAGGAGGGACTGAGGGAGGGGAGGAGTCCCACATTGTTGAGGGAGGTGAGAATGAGGGAGGTGAGGAGTCCCACAGTGCTGAGGGAGGAGGGACTGAGGGAGGGGAGGAGTCCCACAGTGCTGAGGGAGGGGAGACTGAGGGAGGGGAGGAGTCCCACAGTGCTGAGGGAGGAGGGACTGAGGGAGGGGAGGAGTCCCACAGTGCTGAGGGAGGGTGGAGTCCCACAGTGCTGAGGGAGGGGAGACTGAGGGAGGGGAGGAGTTGCACAGTGCTGAGGGAGGGGAGACTGAGGGAGGGGAGGAGTTGCGCAGTGCTGAGGGAGGGGAGATTGAGGGAGGGGAGACTGAGGGAGGGGAGGAATCCCACAGTGCTGAGGGAGGGGAGACTGAGGGAGGGGAGGAGTCCCACAGTGCTGAGGGAGGGAAGGATGAGGGAGGGGAGGAGTCCCACAGTGCTGAGGGAGGGGAGGAGTCCCACAGTGTTGAGGGAGGTGAGACTGAGGGAGGGGAGGAGTCCCACAGTGCTGAGGGAGGGGAGACTGAGGGAGGGGAGGAGTCCCACAGTGCTGAGGGAGGGGAGGATGAGGGAGGGGAGGAGTCCCACAGTGTTGAGGGAGGGGAGACTGAGGGAGGGGAGGAGTCCCACAGTGCTGAGGGTGGGGAGACTGAGGGAGGGGAGGAGTCCCACAGTGCTGAGGGAGGAGGGACTGAGGGACGGGAGGAGTCCCACAGTGCTGAGGGAGGAGGGACTGAGGGAGGGGAGGAGTCCCACAGTGCTGAGGGAGGGTGGAGTCCCACAGTGCTGAGGGAGGAGGGACTGAGGGAGGGGAGGAGTCCCACAGTGCTGAGGGAGGGAAGAGTGAGTGAGGGGAGGAGTCACACAGTGCTGAGGGTGGGGAGACTGAGGGAGGGGAGGAGTCCCACAGTGCTGAGGGAGGGGAGCGTGAGGGAGGGGAGGAGTCCCACAGTGCTGAGGGAGTGGAGACTGTGGGAGGGGAGGAGTTGCACAGTGCTGAGGGATGGAGACTGAGGAAGGGGAGCCGTCCCTCAGTGCTGAGGGAGGGGAGGAGTCCCACAGCGCTGAGGGAGGGGAGACTGAGGGAGGGGAGGAGTTGCACAGTGCTGAGGGATGGAGACTGAGGAAGGGGAGCCGTCCCTCAGTGCTGAGGGAGGGGAGGAATCCCACAGTGCTGAGGGAGAGGAGACTTAGCGAGGGGTGGAGTCCCACAGTGCTGAGCGAGGGGAGTCTGAGGGAGGGGAGGGGACCCACAGTGCTGAGGGAGGGGAGGCTGAGGGAGGGGAGGAGTCCCACAGTGCTGAGGGATGGAGACTGAGGAAGGGGAGCCGTCCCTCAGTGCTGAGGGAGGGGAGGAGTCCCACAGCGCTGAGGGAGGGGAGACTGAGGGAGGGGAGGAGTTGCACAGTGCTGAGGGATGGAGACTGAGGAAGGGGAGCCGTCCCTCAGTGCTGAGGGAGGGGAGGAATCCCACAGTGCTGAGGGAGAGGAGACTTAGCGAGGGGTGGAGTCCCACAGTGCTGAGCGAGGGGAGTCTGAGGGAGGGGAGGGGTCCCACGGTGCTGAGGGAGGGGAGGCTGAGGGAGGGGAGGAGTCCCACAGTGCTGAGGGAGGGGAGACCGAGGGAGAGGAGTCATCCCACAGTGCTGAGGGAGGGGAGGCTGAGGGAGGGGAGACTGAGGGAAGGGGAGGTGTCCCACAGTGCTGAGGGAGGGGAGACTGAGGGAGGGGAGGAGTTGCACAGTGCTGAGGGAGGGGAGCAGTTGCACAGTGCTGAGGGAGGGGAGATTGAGGGAGGGGAGGAGCCCCACATTGCTGAGGGAGGGAGGAGTCCCACAGTGCTGAGGGAGGGGAGGATGAGGGAGGGGAGGAGTCCCACAGTGCTGAGGGAGGGGACACTGAGGGAGGGGAGGAGTCCCACAGTGCTGAGGGAGGGGAGGCTGAGGGAGGGGAGACTGAGGGACGGGAGGAGTCCCAGAGTGGTGAGGGAGGGGAGAGTGAGGGACGGGAGGAGTCCCACAGTGCTGAGGGAGGGAGACTGAGGGAGGGCAGAAGTCCCACAGTGCTGAGGGAGGGGAGGAGTCCCACAGTGCTGAGGGAGGGGAGACTGAGGGAGGGGAGGAGTCCCACAGTGCTGAGGGAGGGGAGACTGAGGGAGGGGAGGAGTCCCACAGTGCTGAGGGAGGGGAGACTGAGGGAGGGGAGGCTGAGAGAGGGGAGGAGACCCACAGTGCTGAGGGTGGGGAGACTGAGGGAGGGGAGGAGTCCCACAGTGCTGAGGGAGGAGGGACTGAGTGAGGGGAGGAGTCCCACAATGCTGAGGGAGGGTGGAGTCCCACAGTGCTGAGGGAGGGGAGACTGAGGGAGGGCAGAGTCCCACAGTGCTGAGGGAGGGGAGGAGTCCCACAGCGCTGAGGGAGGGGAGATTGAGGGAGGGGAGGAGTCCCACAGTGCTGAGGGAGGTTAGACTGAGGGAGTGGAGGAGTCCGACAGTGCTGAGGGAGGGGAGCAATCCCACAGTGCTGAGGGAGTGGAGACTGAGGGAGGGGAGGAGTCCCACAATGCTGAGAGAGGGGAGACTGAGGGAGGGGAGGAGTCCCACGGTGCTGAGGGAGGGGCGACTGAGGGAGGGTAGGAGTCCCACAGTGCTGAGGGAGGGGAGACTGAGTGAGGGGAGGAGTTCCACAGTGCTGAGGGAGGGGAGACTGAGCGAGGGGTGGAGTCGCACAGTGCTGAGGGAGGGGAGACTGAGGGAGTGGAGGAGTCCCACAGTGCTGAGGGAGGGGAGGATGAGGAAGGGGAGGAGTCCCACAATGCTGAGGGAGGGGAGACTGAGGGAGGGGAGGAGTCCCACATTGCTGAGGGAGGTGAAACTGAGGGAGGTGTGGACTCCCACAGTGCTGAGGGAGGGTGGAGTCCCACAGTGCTGAGGGAGGGTAGGAGTCCCACAGTGCTGAGGGAGGGGAGACTGAGGGAGGGGAGACTGAGGGGAGGAGTCCCACAGTGCTGAGCGAGGGGAGACTGAGGGAGGGTAGACTGAGGGGAGGTGTCCCACAGTGCTGAGGGAGGGGAGGAGTCCCACAGTGCTGAGCGAGGGGAGACTGAGGGACGGGAGACTGAGGGCGCGAGGAGTCCCACAATGCTGAGGGAGGGGAGGAATCCCACAGTGCTGAGGGAAGGGAAGGAGTCCCACAGTGCTGAGGGAGGAGGGACTGAGGGAGGGGAGGAGTCGCACAGTGCTGAGGGAGGGAGGAGTTCCACAGTGCTGAGGGAGGGGAGAGTGAGGGAGGGGAGGAGTCCCACAGTGCTGAGTGAGGGGAGGAGTCCCACAGTGCTGAGGGAGGGGAGGAGTCCCACAGTGCTGAGGGAGGGGAGGCTGAGGGAGGGGAGGAGTCCCACAGTGCTGAGGGAGGGGAGGCTGAGGGAGGGGAGACTGAGGGAGGGGAGGAGTTGCGCAGTGCTGAGGGAGGGGAGATTGAGGGAGGGGAGGAGTCCCACAGTGCTGAGTGAGGGGAGGAGTCCCACTATGCCGATGGAAGGGGAGGAGTGCTACAGTGCTGAGGGAGGGGAGACCGAGGGAGGGGAGGAGCCCCACATTGCTGAGGGAGGGAGGAGTCCCACAGTGCTGAGGGAGGGGAGACTGGGTGAGGGGAGGAGTCCCACAGTGCTGAGGGAGGGGAGAGTGAGGGAGGGGAGGAGTCCCACAGTGCTGAGGGAGGGGAGACTGAGGGAGGGGAGGAGTCCCACAGTGCTGAGGGAGGTGAGACTGAGGGAGGTGAGGAGTCCCACAGTGCTGAGGGAGGAGGGACTGAGGGAGGGGAGGAGTCCCACAGTGCTGAGGGAGGGGAGACTGAGGGAGGGGAGGAGTCCCACAGTGCTGAGGGAGGAGGGACTGAGGGAGGGGAGGAGTCCCACAGTGCTGAGGGAGGGTGGAGTCCCACAGTGCTGAGGGAGGGGAGACTGAGGGAGGGGAGGAGTTGCACAGTGCTGAGGGAGGGGAGACTGAGGGAGGGGAGGAGTTGCACAGTGCTGAGGGAGGGGAGATTGAGGGAGGGGAGACTGAGGGAGGGGAGGAATCCCACAGTGCTGAGGGAGGGGAGACTGAGGGAGGGGAGGAGTCCCACAGTGCTGAGGGAGGGAAGGATGAGGGAGGGGAGGAGTCCCACAGTGCTGAGGGAGGGGAGGAGTCCCACAGTGTTGAGGGAGGGGAGACTGAGGGAGGGGAGGAGTCCCACAGTGCTGAGGGAGGGGAGACTGAGGGAGGGGAGGAGTCCCACAGTGCTGAGGGAGGGGAGGATGAGGGAGGGGAGGAGTCCCACAGTGTTGAGGGAGGGGAGACTGAGGGAGGGGAGGAGTCCCACAGTGCTGAGGGAGGAGGGACTGAGGGACGGGAGGAGTCCCACAGTGCTGAGGGAGGAGGGACTGAGGGAGGGGAGGAGTCCCACAGTGCTGAGGGAGGCTGGAGTCCCACAGTGCTGAGGGAGGAGGGACTGAGGGAGGGGAGGAGTCCCACAGTGCTGAGGGAGGGAAGAGTGAGTGAGGGGAGGAGTCACACAGTGCTGAGGGTGGGGAGACTGAGGGAGGGGAGGAGTCCCACAGTGCTGAGGGAGGGGAGCGTGTGGGAGGGGAGGAGTCCCACAGTGCTGAGGTTGTGGAGACTGTGGGAGGGGAGGAGTTGCACAGTGCTGAGGGATGGAGACTGAGGAAGGGGAGCCGTCCCTCAGTGCTGAGGGAGGGGAGGAGTCCCACAGCGCTGAGGGAGGGGAGACTGAGGGAGGGGAGGAGTTGCACAGTGCTGAGGGATGGAGACTGAGGAAGGGGAGCCGTCCCTCAGTGCTGAGGGAGGGGAGGAATCCCACAGTGCTGAGGGAGAGGAGACTTAGCGAGGGGTGGAGTCCCACAGTGCTGAGCGAGGGGAGTCAGAGGAAGGGGAGGGGTCCCACGGTGCTGAGGGAGGGGAGGCTGAGGGAGGGGAGGAGTCCCACAGTGCTGAGGGAGGGAGGAGTGAGTGAGGGGAGGAGTCACACAGTGCTGAGGGAGGGGAGCGTGAGGGTGGGGAGGAGTCCGATAGTGCTGAGGGGGGGGAGACTGAGGGACGGGAGGAGTCCCACAGTGCTGAGGGAGGGGAGGAGTCGCACAGTGCTGAGGGAGTGGAGACTGAGGGAGGGGTGGAGTCCCACAGTGCTGAGGGCGGGGAGGAATCCCACAGTGCTGAGGGAGAGGAGACTTAGCGAGGGGTGGAGTCCCACAGTGCTGAGCGAGGGGAGTCTGAGGGAGGGGAGGGGTCCCACGGTGCTGAGGGAGGGGAGGCTGAGGGAGGGGAGGAGTCCCACAGTGCTGAGGGAGGGGAGACCGAGGGAGAGGAGTCATCCCACAGTGCTGAGGGAGGGGAGGCTGAGGGAGGGGAGACTGAGGGAAGGGGAGGTGTCCCACAGTGCTGAGGGAGGGGAGACTGAGGGAGGGGAGGAGTTGCACAGTGCTGAGGGAGGGGAGCAGTTGCACAGTGCTGAGGGAGGGGAGATTGAGGGAGGGGAGGAGCCCCACATTGCTGAGGGAGGGAGGAGTCCCACAGTGCTGAGGGAGGGGAGGATGAGGGAGGGGAGGAGTCCCACAGTGCTGAGGGAGGGGACACTGAGGGAGGGGAGGAGTCCCACAGTGCTGAGCGAGGGGAGTCAGAGGAAGGGGAGGGCTCCCACGGTGCTGAGGGAGGGGAGGATGAGGGAGGGGAGGAGTCCCACAGTGTTGAGGGAGGGGAGACTGAGGGAGGGGAGGAGTCCCAAAGTGCTGAGGGAGGGGAGGATGAGGGAGGGGAGGAGTCCCACAGTGTTGAGGGAGGGGAGACTGAGGGAGGGGAGGAGTCCCACAGTGCTGAGGGAGGTGAGACTGAGGGAGCGGAGGAGTCCCACAGTGCTGAGGGAGGGGAGACTGAGGGAGGGGAGGAATCCCAGTGTGCTGAGGGAAGGGAAGGAGTCCAACAGAGCTGAGGGAGGAGGGACTGAGGGAGGGGAGGAGTCACACAGTGCTGAGGGAGGGAGGAGTTCCACAGTGCTGAGGGAGGGGAGACTGAGGGAGGGGAGGAGTTGCACAGTGCTGAGGGAGGGGAGATTGAGGGAGGGGAGGAGTCCCACAGTGCTGAGGGAGAGGGGGCTGAGGGAGGGGAGGAGTCCCACATTGCTGAGGGAGGGAGGAGTCCCACAGTGCTGAGGGAGGGGAGACAGAGGGAGGGGAGGAGTCCCACAGTGCTGAGGGAGGAGGGACTGAGGGAGGGGAGGAGTCCCACAGTGCTGAGGGAGGGGAGGAGTCCCACAGCGCTGAGGGAGGGGAGGAGTCCCACAGCGCTGAGGGAGGGGAGACTGAGGGAGCGGAGGAGTCCCAGAGTGCTGAGGGAGGGGAGACTGAGGGAGGGGAGGAGTCCCACAGTGCTGAGGGAGTAGGGACTGAGGGAGGGGAGGAGTCCCACACTGCTGAGGGAGGGTGGAGTCCCACAGTGCTGAGGGAGGGGAGGAGTCCCACAGTGCTGAGGGAGGGCAGACTGAGGGAGGGGAGAAGTCGCACAGTGCTGAGGGAGGGGAGGTGTCCCACAGTGCTGAGGGAGGGGAGCTGTCCCACTGTGCTGAGGGAGGGGTGGAGTCCCACAGTGCTGAGGGAGGGGAGGATGAGGGAGGGGAGGAGTCCCACAGTGCTGAGGGAGGGGAGGAGTCCCACAGTGCTGAGGGAGGTGAGACTGAGGGAGGGGAGACTGAGGGGAGGAGTCCCACAGCGCTGAGGGAGGGGAGACTGAGGGAGGGGAGGAGTCCCACAGTGCTGAGGGAGGGGAGGAGTCCCACAGCGCTGAGGGAGGGGAGGAGTCCCACAGCGCTAAGGGAGCGGAGTCTGAGGGAGCGGAGGAGTCCCAGAGTGCTGAGGGAGGGGAGACTGAGGGAGGGGAGGATGCCCACAGTGCTGAGGGAGGAGGGACTGAGGGAGGGGAAGAGTCCCACAGTGCTGAGGGAGGGTGGAGTCCCACAGTGCTGAGGGAGGGGAGGAGTCCCACAGTGCTGAGGGAGGGCAGACTGAGGGAGGGGAGAAGTCGCACAGTGCTGAGGGAGGGGAGACTGAGGGAGGGGAGAAGTCCCACTGTGCTGATGGAGGGTAGATTGAGGGCACGAGGAGTCCCACAATGCTGAGGGAGGGGAGGGATCCCACAATGCTGAGGGAGGGAAGAGTGAGTGAGGGGAGGAGTCAGACAGTGGTGAGGAAGGGGAGGAGTGCCACAATGCTGAGGGAGGGGAGGCTGAGGGAGGGGAGGAGTCCCACAGTGCTGAGGGAGGGGAGACTGAGGGAGGGGAGGAGTCCCACAGTGCTGAGGGAGGGGAGACTGAGGGAGGGGAGGAGTCCCACAGTGCTGAGGGAGGGGAGGATGAGGGAGGGGAGGAGTCCCACAGTGTTGAGGGAGGGGAGACTGAGGGAGGGGAGGAGTCCCACAGTGCTGAGGGAGGGGAGGTGTCCCACAGTGCTGAGGGAGGGGAGGATGAGGGAGGGGAGGAGCCCCACAGTGCTGAGGGAGGGGAGGAGTCCCACAGTGCTGAGGGAGGTGAGACTGAGGGAGGGGAGACTGAGGGGAGGAGTCCCACAGCGCTGAGGGAGGGGAGACTGAGGGAGGGGAGGAGTCCCGCATTGCTGAGGGAGGGAGGAGTCCCATAGTGCTCAGGGAGGGGAGACTGAGGGAGGGGAGGTGTCCCACATTGGTGAGGGAGGGGAGACTGAGGGAGGGGAGGAGTCCCACAGTGCTGAGGGAGGAGGGACTGAGGGAGGGGAGGAGTCCCACAGTGCTGAGGGAGGGGAGGAGTCCCACAGCGCTGAGGGAGGGGAGGAGTCCCACAGCGCTGAGGGAGGGGAGACTGAGGGAGCGGAGAAGTCCCAGAGTGCTGAGGGAGGGGAGACTGAGGGAGGGGAGGAGTCCCACAGTGCTGAGGGAGGAGGGACTGAGGGAGGGGAGGAGTCCCACAGTGCTGAGGGAGGGTGGAGTCCCACAGTGCTGAGGGAGGGGAGGAGTCCCACAGTGCTGAGGGAGGGGAGACTGAGGGAGGGGAGAAGTCGCACAGTGCTGAGGGAGGGGAGACTGAGGGAGGGGAGAAGTCCCACTGTGCTGATGGAGGGTAGATTGAGGGCACGAGGAGTCCCACAATGCTGAGGGAGGGGAGGAATCCCACAATGCAGAGGGAGGGAAGAGTGAGTGAGGGGAGGAGTCACACAGTGCTGAGGGAGGGGAGACTGAGGGAGGGGAGGAGTCCCACAGTGGTGAGGGAGGGGAGGAGTCCCACAATGCTGAGGGAGGGGAGGTTAAGGGAGGGGAAGAGTCCCACAGTGCTGAGGGAGGGGAGGAGTCCCACAATGCTGAGGGAGTGGAGACTGAGGGAGCGGAGGAGTCCCACATTGCTGAGGGAGGGAGGAGTCCAACAGTGCTGAGGGAGGGGAGGCTGAGGGAGGGGAGTAGTCCCACAGTGCTGAGGGAGGGGAGGCTGAGGGAGGGGAGGAGTGCCTCAGTGCTGAGGGAGGGGAGACTGAGGGAGGGGAGGAGTCCCACAGTGCTGTGGGAGGGGAGGCTGAGGGAGGGGAGGAGTGCCTCAGTGCTGAGGGAGGGGAGACTGAGGGAGGGGAGGAGTCCCAAAGAGCTGTGGGAGGGGAGGCTGAGGGAGGGGAGGAGTCCCACAGTGTTGAGGGTGGGGAGACTGAGGGAGGGGAGGAGTCTCACAGTGCTGAGGGAGGAGGGTCTGAGGGAGGGGAGGAGTCCCACAGTGTTGAGGGTGGGGAGACTGAGGGAGGGGAGGAGTCTCACAGTGCTGAGGGAGGGGAGACTGAGGGGGGGGAGGAGTCCCGCATTGCTGAGGGAGGGAGGAGTCGCACAGTGCTCAGGGAGGGGAGACTGAGGGAGGGGAGGTGTCCCACATTGCTGAGGGAGGGGAGACTGAGGGAGGGGAGGAGTCCCACAGTGCTGAGGGAGGAGGGACTGAGGGAGGGGAGGAGTCCCACAGTGCTGAGGGAGGAGGGACTGATGAAGGGGAGGAGTCCCACAGTGCTGAGGGAGGAGGGACTGAGGGAGGGGAGGAGTCCCACAGTGTTGAGGGAGGGGAGACTGAGGGAGGGGAGGAGTCCCACAGTGCTGAGGGAGGGGAGACTGAGGGAGGGGAGGGGTCCCACAGTGCTGAGGGAGGAGGGACTGAGGGAGGGGAGGAGTCCCACAGTGCTGAGGGAGGGGAGGCTGAGGGAGGGTAGGAGTCCCACAGTGCTGAGGGAGGGGAGACTGAGGGAGGGGAGGAGTCCCACAGTGCTGAGGGAGGAGGGACTGAGGGACGGGTGGAGTCCCACAGTGCTGAGGGAGGGGAGGAGTCCCACAGCGCTGAGGGAGGGGAGGAGTCCCACAGCGCTGAGGGAGGGGAGACTGAGGGAGCGGAGGAGTCCCAGAGTGCTGAGGGAGGGGAGACTGAGGGAGGGGAGGAATCCCACAGTGCTGAGGGAGGAGGGACTGAGGGAGGGGAGGAGTCCCACAGTGCTGAGGGAGGGTGGAGTCCCACAGTGCTGAGGGAGGGGAGGAGTCCCACAGTGCTGAGGGAGGGGAGACTGAGGGAGGGGAGAAGTCGCACAGTGCTGAGGGAGGGGAGGTGTCCCACAGTGCTGAGGGAGGGGAGGTGTCCCACTGTGCTGAGGGAGGGGCGGAGTCCCACAGTGCTGAGGGAGGGGAGGATGAGGGAGGGGAGGAGTCCCACAGTGCTGAGGGAGGGGAGGAGTCCCACAGTGCTGAGGGAGGTGAGACTGAGGGAGGGGAGACTGAGGGGAGGAGTCCCACAGCGCTGAGGGAGGGGAGACTGAGGGAGGGGAGGAGTCCCACAGTGCTGAGGGAGGGGAGGAGTCCCACAGCGCTGAGGGAGGGGAGGAGTCCCACAGCGCTGAGGGAGCGGAGACTGAGGGAGCGGAGGAGTCCCAGAGCGCTGAGGGAGGGGAGACTGAGGGAGGGGAGGAGTCCCACAGTGCTGAGGGAGGAGGGACTGAGGGAGGGGAGGAGTCCCACAGTGCTGAGGGAGGGTGGAGTCCCACAGTGCTGAGGTTGGGGAGGAGTCCCACAGTGCTGAGGGAGGGCAGACTGAAGGAGGGGAGAAGTCGCACAGTGCTGAGGGAGGGTAGATTGAGGGCACGAGGAGTCCCACAATGCTGAGGGAGGGGAGGAATCCCACAATGCTGAGGGAGGGAAGAGTGAGTGAGGGGAGGAGTCACACAGTGGTGAGGAAGGGGAGGAGTCCCACAATGCTGAGGGAGGGGAGGCTGAGGGAGGGGAGGAGTCCCACAGTGCTGAGGGAGGGGAGACTGAGGGAGGGGAGGAGTCCCAAAGTGCTGTGGGAGGGGAGGCTGAGGGAGGGGAGGAGTCCCACAGTGTTGAGGGAGGGGAGACTGAGGGAGGGGAGGAGTCCCAAAGTGCTGTGGGAGGGGAGGCTGAGGGAGGGGAGGAGTCCCACAGTGTTGAGGGAGGGGAGACTGAGGGAGGGGAGGAGTCCCACAGTGCTGAGGGAGGGGAGGTGTCCCACAGTGCTGAGGGAGGGGAGGTGTCCCACTGTGCTGAGGGAGGGGAGGATGAGGGAGGGGAGGAGCCCCACAGTGCTGAGGGAGGGGAGGAGTCCCACAGTGCTGAGGGAGGTGAGACTGAGGGAGGGGAGACTGAGGGGAGGAGTCCCACAGCACTGAGGGAGGGGAGACTGAGTGAGGGGAGGAGTCCCGCATTGCTGAGGGAGGGAGGAGTCCCACAGTGCTCAGGGAGCGGAGACTGAGGGAGGGGAGGCGTCCCACATTGGTGAGGGAGGGGAGACTGAGGGAGGGGAGGAGTCCCACAGTGCTGAGGGAGGAGGGACTGAGGGAGGGGAGGAGTCCCACAGTGCTGAGGGAGGGGAGACTGAGGGAGGGGAGGAGTCCCACAGTGCTGAGGGAGGGGAGACTGAGGGTGGGGAGGAGTCCCACAGTGCTGAGGGAGGAGGGACTGAGGGAGGGGAGGAGTCCCACAGTGCTGAGGGAGGGGAGACTGAGGGAGGGGAGGAGTCCCACAGTGCTGAGGGAGGGGAGACTGAGGGTGGGGAGGAGTCCCACAGTGCTGAGGGAGGAGGGACTGAGGGAGGGGAGGAGTCCCACAGTGCTGAGGGAGGGGAGGCTGAGGGAGGGGAGAAGTCCCACAGTGCTGAGGGAGGGGAGACTGAGGGAGGGGAGGAGTCCCACAGTGCTGAGGGAGGAGGGACTGAGGGAGGGGAGGAGTCCCACAGTGCTGAGGGAGGGGAGGAGTCCCACAGCGCTGAGGGAGGGGAGGAGTCCCACAGCGCTGAGGGAGGGGAGACTGAGGGAGCGGAGGAGTCCCAGAGTGCTGAGGGAGGGGAGACTGAGGGAGGGGAGGAATCCCACAGTGCTGAGGGAGGAGGGACTGAGGGAGGGGAGGAGTCCCACAGTGCTGAGGGAGGGTGGAGTCCCACAGTGCTGAGGGAGGGGAGGAGTCCCACAGTGCTGAGGGAGGGGAGACTGAGGGAGGGGAGAAGTCGCACAGTGCTGAGGGAGGGGAGGTGTCCCACAGTGCTGAGGGAGGGGAGGTGTCCCACTGTGCTGAGGGAGGGGCGGAGTCCCACAGTGCTGAGGGAGGGGAGGATGAGGGAGGGGAGGAGTCCCACAGTGCTGAGGGAGGGGAGGAGTCCCACAGTGCTGAGGGAGGTGAGACTGAGGGAGGGGAGACTGAGGGGAGGAGTCCCACAGCGCTGAGGGAGGGGAGACTGAGGGAGGGGAGGAGTCCCACAGTGCTGAGGGAGGGGAGGAGTCCCACAGCGCTGAGGGAGGGGAGGAGTCCCACAGCGCTGAGGGAGCGGAGACTGAGGGAGCGGAGGAGTCCCAGAGCGCTGAGGGAGGGGAGACTGAGGGAGGGGAGGAGTCCCACAGTGCTGAGGGAGGAGGGACTGAGGGAGGGGAGGAGTCCCACAGTGCTGAGGGAGGGTGGAGTCCCACAGTGCTGAGGTTGGGGAGGAGTCCCACAGTGCTGAGGGAGGGCAGACTGAAGGAGGGGAGAAGTCGCACAGTGCTGAGGGAGGGTAGATTGAGGGCACGAGGAGTCCCACAATGCTGAGGGAGGGGAGGAATCCCACAATGCTGAGGGAGGGAAGAGTGAGTGAGGGGAGGAGTCACACAGTGGTGAGGAAGGGGAGGAGTCCCACAATGCTGAGGGAGGGGAGGCTGAGGGAGGGGAGGAGTCCCACAGTGCTGAGGGAGGGGAGACTGAGGGAGGGGAGGAGTCCCAAAGTGCTGTGGGAGGGGAGGCTGAGGGAGGGGAGGAGTCCCACAGTGTTGAGGGAGGGGAGACTGAGGGAGGGGAGGAGTCCCAAAGTGCTGTGGGAGGGGAGGCTGAGGGAGGGGAGGAGTCCCACAGTGTTGAGGGAGGGGAGACTGAGGGAGGGGAGGAGTCCCACAGTGCTGAGGGAGGGGAGGTGTCCCACAGTGCTGAGGGAGGGGAGGTGTCCCACTGTGCTGAGGGAGGGGAGGATGAGGGAGGGGAGGAGCCCCACAGTGCTGAGGGAGGGGAGGAGTCCCACAGTGCTGAGGGAGGTGAGACTGAGGGAGGGGAGACTGAGGGGAGGAGTCCCACAGCACTGAGGGAGGGGAGACTGAGTGAGGGGAGGAGTCCCGCATTGCTGAGGGAGGGAGGAGTCCCACAGTGCTCAGGGAGCGGAGACTGAGGGAGGGGAGGCGTCCCACATTGGTGAGGGAGGGGAGACTGAGGGAGGGGAGGAGTCCCACAGTGCTGAGGGAGGAGGGACTGAGGGAGGGGAGGAGTCCCACAGTGCTGAGGGAGGGGAGACTGAGGGAGGGGAGGAGTCCCACAGTGCTGAGGGAGGGGAGACTGAGGGTGGGGAGGAGTCCCACAGTGCTGAGGGAGGAGGGACTGAGGGAGGGGAGGAGTCCCACAGTGCTGAGGGAGGGGAGACTGAGGGAGGGGAGGAGTCCCACAGTGCTGAGGGAGGGGAGACTGAGGGTGGGGAGGAGTCCCACAGTGCTGAGGGAGGAGGGACTGAGGGAGGGGAGGAGTCCCACAGTGCTGAGGGAGGGGAGGCTGAGGGAGGGGAGAAGTCCCACAGTGCTGAGGGAGGGGAGACTGAGGGAGGGGAGGAGTCCCACAGTGCTGAGGGAGGAGGGACTGAGGGAGGGGAGGAGTCCCACAGTGCTGAGGGAGGGGAGGAGTCCCACAGCGCTGAGGGAGGGGCGGAGTCCCACAGCGCTGAGGGAGGGGAGACTGAGGGAGCGGAGGAGTCCCAGAGTGCTGAGGGAGGGGAGACTGAGGGAGGGGAGGAGTCCCACAGTGCTGAGGGAGGAGGGACTGAGGGAGGGGAGGAGTCCCACACTGCTGAGGGAGGGTGGAGTCCCACAGTGCTGAGGGAGGGGAGGAGTCCCACAGTGCTGAGGGAGGGCAGACTGAGGGAGTGGAGAAGTCGCACAGTGCTGAGGGAGGGGAGACTGAGGGAGGGGAGAAGTCCCACTGTGCTGATGGAGGGTAGATTGAGGGCACGAGGAGTCCCACAATGCTGAGGGAGGGGAGGAATCCCACAATGCTGAGGGAGGGAAGAGTGAGTGAGGGGAGGAGTCACACAGTGCTGAGGGAGGGGAGACTGAGGGAGGGGAGGAGTCCCACAGTGGTGAGGGAGGGGAGGAGTCCCACAATGCTGAGGGAGGGGAGGTTAAGGGAGGGGAAGAGTCCCACAGTGCTGAGGGAGGGAAGAGTGAGTGAGGGGAGGAGTCACACAGTGCTGAGGGAGGGGAGGAGTCCCAAAATGCTGAGGGAGGGGAGGCTGAGTGAGGGGAGGAGTCCCACAGTGCTGAGGGAGGGGAGGAGTCCCACATTGCTGAGGGAGGGAGGAGTCCCGCAGTGCTGAGGGAGGGGAGACTGGGCGAGGGGAGGAGTCCCACAGTGCTGAGGGAGGGGAGGAGTCCCACATTGCTGAGGGAGGGGAGACTGAGGGAGGGGAGAAGTCCCACTGTGCTGAGGGAGGGTAGATTGAGGGCGCGAGAAGTCCCACAATGCTGAGTGAGGGGAGGAATCCCACAGTGCTGAGGGAGGGAAGAGTGAGTGAGGTGAGGAGTCACACAGTGGTGAGGAAGGGGAGGAGTCCCACAATGCTGAAGGAGGGGAGGCTGAGGGAGGGGAGGAGTCCCACAGTGCTGAGGGAGGGGAGGAGTCCCACAGTGTTGAGGGAGGGGAGACTGAGGGAGGGGAGGAGTCCCACAGTGCTGAGGGAGGGGAGGTGTCCCACTGTGCTGAGGGAGAGGCGGAGTCCCACAGTGCTGAGGGAGGGGAGGATGAGGGAGGGGAGGAGTCCCACAGTGCTGAGGGAGGTGAGACTGAGGGAGGGGAGACTGAGGGGAGGAGTCCCACAGCGCTGAGGGAGGGGAGACTGAGGGAGGGGAGGAGTCCCGCATTGCTGAGGGAGGGAGGAGTCCCACAGTGCTCAGGGAGGGGAGACTGAGGGAGGGGAGGAGTCCCACAGTGCTGAGGGAGGGGAGACTGAGGGAGGGGAGGAGTCCCACAGTGCTGAGGGAGGGGAGGATGAGGGAGGGGAGGAGTCCCACAGTGTTGAGGGAGGGGAGACTGAGGGAGGGGAGGAGTCCCACAGTGCTGAGGGAGGAGAGGTGTCCCACAGTGCTGAGGGAGGGGAGGTGTCCCACTGTGCTGAGGGAGGGGCGGAGTCCCACAGTGCTGAGGGAGGGGAGGATGAGGTAGGGGAGGAGTCCCACAGTGCTGAGGGAGGTGAGACTGAGGGAGGGGAGACTGAGGGGAGGAGTCCCACAGCGCTGAGGGAGGGGAGACTGAGGGAGGGGAGGAGTCCCACAGTGCTGAGGGAGGGGAGGAGTCCCACAGCGCTGAGGGAGGGGAGGAGTCCCACAGCGTTGAGGGAGCGGAGACTGAGGGAGCGGAGGAGTCCCAGAGTGCTGAGGGAGGGGAGACTGAGGGAGGGGAGGATTCCCACAGTGCTGAGGGAGGAGGGACTGAGGGAGGGGAGGAGTCCCACAGTGCTGAGGGAGGGTGGAGTCCCACAGTGCTGAGGGAGGGGAGGAGTCCCACAGTGCTGAGGGAAGGCAGACTGAGGGAGGGGAGAAGTCGCACAGTGCTGAGGGAGGGGAGACTGAGGGAGGGTAGAAGTCCCACTGTGCTGATGGAGGGTAGATTGAGTGAGGGGAGGAGTCACACAGTGGTGAGGAAGGGGAGGAGTCCCACAATGCTGAGGGAGGGGAGGCTGAGGGAGGGGAGGAGTCCCACAGTGCTGAGGGAGGGGAGACTGAGGGAGGGGAGGAGTCCCACAGTGCTGAGGGAGGGGAGACTGAGGGAGGGGAGGAGTCCCACAGTGTTGAGGGAGGGGAGACTGAGGGAGGGGAGGAGTCCCACAGTGCTGAGGGAGGAGAGGTGTCCCACAGTGCTGAGGGAGGGGAGGTGTCCCACTGTGCTGAGGGAGGGGCGGAGTCCCACAGTGCTGAGGGAGGGGAGGATGAGGTAGGGGAGGAGTCCCACAGTGCTGAGGGAGGTGAGACTGAGGGAGGGGAGACTGAGGGGAGGAGTCCCACAGCGCTGAGTGAGGGGAGACTGAGGGAGGGGAGGAGTCCCACAGTGCTGAGGGAGGGGAGGAGTCCCACAGCGCTGAGGGAGGGGAGGAGTCCCACAGCGTTGAGGGAGCGGAGACTGAGGGAGCGGAGGAGTCCCAGAGTGCTGAGGGAGGGGAGACTGAGGGAGGGGAGGATTCCCACAGTGCTGAGGGAGGAGGGACTGAGGGAGGGGAGGAGTCCCACAGTGCTGAGGGAGGGTGGAGTCCCACAGTGCTGAGGGAGGGGAGGAGTCCCACAGTGCTGAGGGAAGGCAGACTGAGGGAGGGGAGAAGTCGCACAGTGCTGAGGGAGGGGAGACTGAGGGAGGGTAGAAGTCCCACTGTGCTGATGGAGGGTAGATTGAGTGAGGGGAGGAGTCATACAGTGGTGAGGAAGGGGAGGAGTCCCACAATGCTGAGGGAGGGGAGGCTGAGGGAGGGGAGGAGTCCCACAGTGCTGAGGGAGGCGAGACTGAGGGAGGGGAGGAGTCCCACAGTGCTGAGGGAGGGGAGGAGTCCCACAGTGCTGAGGGTGGGGAGACTGAGGGAGGGGAGGAGTCGCACAGTGCTGAGGGAGGGGAGACTGTGTGAGGGGAAGAGTCCCACAGAGCTGAGGGAGGGGAGACTGAGGGAGGGGAGACTGAGTGAGGGGAGATTGAGTGAGGGGAGACTGAGGGGAGGAGTCCCACAGTGCTGAGGGAGAGGATGAGTCCCACAGTGCTGAGGGAGGGGAGACTGTGTGAGGGGAGGAGTCCCACAGAGCTGAGGGAGGGGAGACTGAGGGAGGGGAGACTGAGTGAGGGAAGGCTGAGTGAGGGGAGACTGAGGGGAGGAGTCCCACAGTGCTGAGGGAGAGGATGAGTCCCACAGTGCTGAGGGAGGGGAGGCTGAGGGAGGGGAGGAGTCCCACAGTGCTGAGGGAGGGAGGAGTCCCAAAGTGCTGAGGGAGGGGAGACTGAGAGACGGGAGGAGTCCCACAGTGCTGAGGGAGGGGAGACTGAGGGCGGGGCAGATTCCCACAGTGCTGAGGGAGGGGAGGAGTCCCACAGTGCTCAGGGAGATGGGACTGAGGGAGGGGAGGAGTCCCACAGTGCTCAGGGAGATGGGACTGAGGGAGGGGAGGAGTCCCACATTGCTGAGGGAGGGAAGAGTGAGGGATGGGAGACTGAGGGGGGAGTCCCACAGTGCTGAGGGAGGGGAGATTGAGGGAGGAGTCCCACAGTGCTGAGGGAGGTAGACTGAGGGAGGGAGGAGTCCCACAGTGCTGAGGGAGGGGAAACTGAGGGAGGGAGGAGTCCCACAGTGCTGAGGGTGGGAAGAGTGAGTGAGGGGAGGAGTCCCACAGTGCTGAGGGAGGGGAGACTGAGGGAGGGGAGGAGTCCCACAGTGCTGAGGGAGGAGGGACTGAGGGAGGGGAGGGGTCCCACAGTGCTGCGGGAGGGGAGGAGTCCCACAGTGCTGAGGGAGGGGAGACTGAGGGAGGGGAGGAGTCCCACAGTGCTGAGGGAGGAGGGACTGAGGGAGGGGAGGAGTCCCACAGTGCTGAGGGAGGGAAGAGTGAGTGAGGGGAGGAGTCCCACAGTGCTGAGGGTTGGGAGGCTGAGGGAGGGGAGGAATCCCGCAGTGCTGAGGGAGGAGAGACTGAGGGAGGGAGGAGTCCCACAGTGCTGAGGGTGTGAAGAGTGAGTGAGGGGAGGAGTCCCACAGTGCTGAGGGAGGGGAGACTGAGCAAGGGGTGGAGTCCCACAGTGCTGAGGGAGGGGAGGAGTCCCACAGTGCTGAGGGTTGGGAGGCTGAGGGAGGGGAGGAGTCCCGCAGTGCTGAGGGAGGAGGGACTGAGGGAGGAGAGGAGTCCCACAGTGCTGAGGGAGGGGAGACTGAGGGATGGGAGACTGAGGGAGGGGTGGAGTCCCACAGTGCTGATGGAGGGAGGAGTCCCACAGTGCTGAGGGAGGGGAGGCTGATGGACGGGAGGAGACACATCCCTGGGAGAGATCGAGACACGTTTCCCCCAGTGAATAACAATGGCATGGAATGTAGTTACCTGGACCTTTCTCGATGAAAACGACCTTTGACTCAGGAAGGAAATTGCAGCCGGTGAGCAGCAGCTCCTCTCCGCCGGTGACGGGGCACGAGTTCAAGTTGCAGCTTTCCACCTGCGGCAGTTCGTGAGCAGAGCGCTGGGCTGCGGGAGGAAGAGCGGAAAGAAGAGAGTGAGGAAGGCATGAGCTTAACCGCAGGGTAGTAACTGACTTCAGGAGGTCATAGTCAGGCTGGTGGAATGGGCAAACACATGGCAGATGCAATTTAATGACGAGAAGTGTGAAGTGATACATTTTGGTAGGAAGAATGAGGAGAGGCAATACACACTAAAGGGTACAATTCTAAAGGGGGTGCAGCAACAGAGAGACCTGGGGGTGTATGCGCACAAATCTTTGAAGGTGGCAGGGCAGGTTAAGGAGCCTGTTAAAAAAAAAGCATATGGCAGCACGGTGGCATAGTGGTTAGCACTGTTGCCTCACAGCGCCAGGGACCCGGGTTCGAATCCGGCCTCGAGCGACAGTCTGTGTGGAGTTTGCACATTCTCCCCGTGTTTGCGTGGGTTTTCTCCGGGTGCTCCGGTTTCCTCCCACAGTCCAAAGATGTGCGGGTTAGGTTGATTGGCTATGATAAATTGACCCTTAGTGTTAGGGGGATTAAATACGTGGGGTTACAGGGATAGGGTGGCATATGTGTTGGTGTAGGGGTTACGGGGATTGGGTGGGATATGTGTTGGTGTAGGGGTTACGGGGATCGGGTGGGATATGTGTTGGTGTAGGGGTTACGGGGATTGGGTGGGATATGTGTCGGTCCAGGCTCGATGGGCCGAAATGGCCTCCATCTGCACTGTGGGGTTTCTGTGATCCTGGGCTTTATTAACAGAAGAATAGAGGACAAAAGACAAAAAGACTTGCATTTCTATAGCGCCTTTCACGGCCACCGGACGTCTCAAAGCGCTTTACAGCCAATGAAGTACTTTTGGAGTGTAGTCACTGTTGTAACGTGGGAAACACGGCAGCCGATTTGCGCACAGCAAGCTCCCACAAACAGCAATGTGATAATGACCAGATAATCTTTTTTTGTTTTGTTGGTTGAGGGATAAATATTAGCCAGGACACCGGGGATAACTCCCCCCCCCTGCTCTTCTTCGAAATAGTGCCGTGGGATCTTTTACGTCCAACTGAGAGAGCAGACGGGGCCTCGGTTTAACGTCTCATCCGAAAGATGGCACCTCCGACAGTGCAGCGCTCCCTCAGCACTGCACTAGATTGTCAGCCTAGATTTTTGCGCTCAAGTCTCTGGAGTGGGACTTGAACCCACAACCTTCTGACTCAGAATAATATTTATTGAACATTAAGAACATTTACAACATCGTGATCATTCCATTGTATCATTCAAATCCATTCCGCCACCCTGCACAGCCATTCCTCCACCACATATTAACATCAAAACCTGAAGTTTAATTTGTCTCCTGTAGCATATATTAATCGATTGTACTTTAAAAATTGATCGTAAAATACTATCTTTAAATTCCTTTCTGAATAAAACATCCACAGAGCCTTATAATGATCTTTTAGCTTATATTTAAAATACTCTTTTAGATTTATTCTCCTCCCCTTATAAAACAGAGCATTCCTCCTTTGCATATTCACGAATCTAGCCAAACCGAACATTAAATTAATTGCCGCTCCACTAGACTCGAGCAGACTCTCCTGCAACCTCCATCTCAAAATTGAGTCCCATGGCATTCCCATTCTTGCTCTTCGGTCCCCACCCAGCAAAAAAACTTCACACAATTGTCGAACATAAGGGTCGATTTTCTGGCCGCCGTCGGGCGGCTTTCCAGGCGGCCGGGGGCCGAAAATCAGCGAAAAAGCGGGTCGGGCCCCCGCCTGATTCCTCGCCCCGTCCGACTTTCGGACCGCCGTTTCTACGTGATCCGCCTCAGTCCCGGCCGCCGCTGGCGGGACTGGTCGTCGGAGCAGTAATAAGCAATTATCTCCTTGTTGAGGTAGATTTTCCGGGGCCGTTGCGACTTTGGGGCTTTCCCCACATTAAACCCGCCTGTGGGGAACCCTGCTGCTGAGAGCTGGCGTGAAAACAGTTGGCTTGCTTGCTTGCAGCTGCAGGTCAATGAGGGCTGAAGAGATTTAAAGAGGCAGCATTTGCAGGCTGCAGGACCTTGTTGATGAAGGCTTGGGGGAACTATTTGAAGGTTTAGGAACAGCTGTAGAAAGTTGGAGCCTCACACACTTCTCCAGTGTGAGCTCCTGGGAAGCCCCTCTCACCACCCTAACTCAGCGCCTCCTCAATGGAGGCATCTGCCAGAAGCATGGGAGGCCTTTGGTACCTTCCCTTCCTGGCATTAGAGGATCTCCAGCAGCAGAGGCGGCAGCAGCAGAACCAGGAACAGCAGGATGAGCACCAGGAGCACCAGGCTGCTGCTCACTCACCTGAAGCTGCACAGGCCAGAAGGGGCCAGCGCTTGGAAGTGGCTTGAGAGCACCTTGCTGCGCTTTAGGGGGCCATGGGGACCCGTTTCTGCACTGGCAGTCCTACTCAGAAGGACTTCCATGAAGATCTGGTTTCTCTGTTCAGCAGATGGCCAACGCTCCTCAAGAGATGTCATTCTCTTATGAGCACTCACCATGTTTTCCGTACCCTGGCGAGTTATCTCCTCCATGGAGGTTGCCAACCTTTCCATGGTGGTGCGTTCATGCGCCAATTACTCCACAAAGGCTCTGCTCATGGTCGCTATGGACTCCTCCATTCGCTCCGCACTCGCAGCGACCCTGGAGACAAAACCTGCCAGAGACTCCTGCATCTGTGCATGGAGATCCACCACCTCTTCTCTTGCGGATGGACCCAGAGGCAGAGGGTCGACATGCAGCGCAGCTGAGCTGAGCTGGCAGAGTCCTGTGCCCTCCGACGAGGACTCTCCACTGCTGTCTCTGTCTCCAGAATCTGCTGAGGCTCACTTGTGAGCTGTGAAACACCAGGTGACAACACTACTCTATGTCCCGAAGGTCCCCCCGAGGTATGAGTGTCTGCGCTGGTGCTGGGTGCGCTTACTTCTGCTGACGCTGCGCCCTCAGAGGTTGGAGCTTCCTCTGAGGAGTCTGGCTGCACAGCCTCTTCCTCCTCCACAGTGAGGACGGGGGCTCTGGATGGTACTGTGGGGGAGTTAAGGAAGGAGTTAGAGATGTAATGCCAAGGTTCTTCTGGTGACTCCCAGCGAGTTGGCATCTGCTGACACCTGCATCCATGCAGCATTGGTCTCAGTGGGAGGCCTCTTCCTCCCTGACCTAGGGAAGAGGACCTCCCTGTGGGCCCTAACCCCATCCAATAATGCCTGCAGTGAAGCCTCGTCGAATTTGAAGGCAGCTCGGCCTCTGCGGCTGGCAGCAGCTGGTGCAGGCTCCTCTGCCATTGTGCAAGAGTGGCTGAGAAGCCTGCAGAGGTGGAGAAGCTTGCTGGACACTTTGAAAACACGAATGATGACATCATACTGTGGGGATTTCTGACTCGAATTGGACAATTAGCAAGGCTTCCCACATGCTGGGAATTAATTGGCCACTTGAGGGAAAATTGCGTGGAGCTGGCTGACACTTTTTTGTGTGTGTCAGAAACCCCACATTCGGGGAAACCCGACCATTTCCCACACAAGCTGAAAATCGGGGCCATAGTATTTAAAATCATTTAACTGCGGACATAACACCAGTAAATGGGACAGAGTCTCATCCCCTGTCCCACACACTGGGCAAGTTGCCCCCTCCACTCACCCAATCTTACAAAAGATCGTCACGGTAAAAAATCCGGTTATGAGCCAATTTGAAATCCAGTTCAATCCACTCTGGACATTTAAAATTCGCCTACACTCCCTTCCAAATCCTGTTGAAGTCCAGCTGTGGGTATATACTCTGCCAAAACTCCTGACCAGCAGGTGTCTTGCATCTCCATTCTCTAAATATCCGATAGAAATCTCAAGTATTACAGTTGTCAAATTGGACCAACTCTTCCCCTTTCTTCAGCAGAAAGTTTGGAAAAGCGGGAAGCATTTTACTTCCTTTGGAAATTTCCGCATTTATTTCTTCCATCCAATCCTGTGGCATTGCCCTCACAATCTTTTCATACATGATCCCTATTGCTTTTTCCTCCACCTCCTGATCCTCTTCCCAAACCATGTCCCTCACTATCGCTTCCGGCAACCAACCTGGAATTACCTCATATAATACATCTTTCACACATATAATACCAGCTTTTATAAAAGCTTGATTAAATAATACCGCTCCTTCAATGTTGACCCACCTGTTCAAAAATAAGAGTGGTTCTAAAAATTCCTCAGCACCCTTGGGCATAAACTGCACACTTTTTAAAAATTGGGCCCAAGTCTCTACAACCCCCTTATAAAACCTATGGTGTGGAGATGCCGGAGTTGGACTGGGGTGGACAAATGTAAGAAGTCACACAACACCAGGTTATAGTCCAACAGCTTTATTTGAAATCACAAGCTTTTGGAGCGCTGCTCCTTCTTCAGGTGACCTTCGACCTGACGAAGGAGCAGCGCTCCGAAAGCTTGTGATTTCAAATAAAGCTGTTGGACTATAACCTGGTGTTGTGTGACTTCTTACATTTATAAAACCTAGGGAGAGGTTTAATCGATTTCAAAAACATATTATTGTATTCCATATACAATATCCCCTGTCCACCCATCCCACTTTGTTTTTAAAAATGCTCAAAACAACTCTTCCAAAAACTTGTATTTGACTTCTGAAGAAATCTCTTCACCCATTTGATTCTAAAGGATTTTTTCTTCAAATCAATATTTGGGAAATTGAGTCCTCCCTGATTTCTCCGTCCAATGATGGTATTGTAAGCGACCAAGGCTGGTTTCCCTTCCCATCAGAACCTCACAAGCCTCTCAAAAGGACTTTTCTGCCCACTCAGGAATATCCTCCACCGTCAATAAGTACCATAGCTTAGATAGCAGGAGAGCAGACACCACTGTCGCTCTTCCTTGCACTTTCAACCTCCTTCTTTCCCATCTTCCCAAAATTTTCATAACCTTTGATTCCCAATTCAGTCGATCCACTTCATCCCTGTCTTTCTTGCGCCCCATATGCACCCCCCAGAACTTCCAAAACCACCACCACCTTAAAGGGGCTTTCCTCCAACCACTCCCCTTACCCCTTTCCCAGGCATTGGGACCTACTATAATTCACTCTGGCTCCTGAAGCTCTACAATATTCCTCCATTACATCCATAGCTTTCCTCACTGACTCCCCATCTCTCAACGTTAAGGGTGTGTCATCTGCATATTGATCTATCACCGACACCCACCCGGAACTGGGAACCACAATCCCGACTATGCCTTGTTCCTTTTGCATTATGTAACCTAATGGTTCTGCTACCAATGTGTACAACAATGGGGACAGGGGACAACCCTGTCTCACTGATCTCTGTATTGTAAAATACTTGGATAAAAAACCCATTACATTTAACACAGCTAAAAATGTTTGAATAAAAAATCCTTATCCACTCAATCAAATTTTCCCCAAAACCAAATGCTTCCAAAACCATCAATAAAAACTCATGAGAGACCCTATCAAAGGCTTTCTCTTGATCTATCTTTAATACATAAGCCTCCCTCCCACTCTCTTCCATGAGCTCTATCGCATCTCGGATTGAGACCACAGAGTCTGCGATGTCCCGGCCTATGACGCCATAGGACTGAGAGGACAAAACTATCTGCGGCATCACCTCCTTCAAACGATTTGCCATGACCCTCGGCAAGATCTTATAATCCACATTTAATCATGTGATCGGCCACCAATTCTTTAGATCCCTTCTATCCCCTTTATTTTTATATAAGCTAAGCTTATGACACCTCTCCTCATAGATGGGACCAGGCTTCCCTCAATTTTAATCTCCTTAAAACTTCTAAAAGCAATAGACTTAAAATGTCTAAAAGTTCTTTATAAAATTCTGCACTTAGTCCATCGGACCCTGGGCTTTCTCCCCCTTCATCCCTCTTATTGCTACTTTTATTTCCGCTAATCCTACTTCTTTGTCACACATGTTTCTCTCATCCTCCTTTAAACCCTCTTCAATAAAAACGCGAACCTTCTCCATCGCCAATTTGGAAATGTCTTCTTTTGTAACTCTTGATAAAAGCTGCTAGCCGCCTCCAAAATCTCCCCACTTTCATGAATGATCTTCTCCCCAACCTTCAACTCTCCAATTAATGATAATCTCTGTCGCAGCTTCCCTTGCTCTAGAAAATATCGAGTGCATCTTTCTCCCTCCGACGCATCTTTAGCCTTTGCACGGAGAATGGTCCCCTTGTATTTTTCAGCTTGCAATAATTCCCATTCTTCCTTTAAAACCACCCACTTAGTCTCTGCTCCCTTATCCTCTCCGTCAGCTGCTTTACAGATATCTGTAAACCTTCGGTCTATATTCTCTTTTCGATGCCGGTTAGCTGCTGCTCTCTCTTTCCCATAACGTACCGAAAAATCTTTTACCTCACATTTGAAATTGTCCCACCAAACTCTTCTTTCTTTCAAGAATAAAGGTTCTTTCCGAGCATTCTTTATTATATTTAAAATCCCTTCTTTATAAGCAATTTCTTTCAGGTGTTGATCCTTTAAAATCCACACCCCCAGATCGATCTTAACTCTGCTGTTCCTTATTCTAAGAACCAAAGCCAAGTGGTCACTAAAAAATACTTTTTTGTAATAAATCTCCATCACCTCAGAACTTATCCCTTCCCGCATTAACACAAAATCTATTCGGCTCTGTTTTAAAACATTACCCACCCAACCTCTTCTGGAGAACTCCCTTTTTATGGGGTTCCGATCCCTCTATAAGTCTCTCATATTTAAATCTGCCATCATTTTTACAATCATCCCTCTGGAGTTATCATCCTTAAAGGTCATCTGGGCTGAAATGTCCATCCGAGATAAAAATACATTAAAATCCCCCACTATTCAAGGGTTTTCCACCTCTGCCACTTCTGTGAGTAACCACCAAAAAAACTCGCAACACTAACAATGGTCGTTCGGTGCATAGATATTAAAGAGATCGCAATTAAATTCCTTCATTTTTACCTTTAGCTGTAAAAATCTCCCCTCAGTGTCCTTGTCCACCAAGGCAACGGACTCACCAAAACAGCCACCCCTCCACGATTATTGTTTACACAACTTGCAAACACCTCTCCCTTCCAAACCTCCTGAACTCTTTCTAGGATATCCTCATCCCAAAAGGTTTCTTGCAGACACAACAGACCAATGCCTTTAAAACACTGCAACAACTGCTGCAATTTCTTCTCATCCCTCAGTCCGTTCACATTAATCGAGACTAATGTAGCCATGGCTCCGAATAAGGGAAGTGTGCCTGGTAATCTCCCCATCCTTTAATCTCTGGCCCTCCTCTCATGCTCCTTCCCAACTATTTGGCCAGCTGTTGCTTTTTCCTGCAGCCTCCGGCTCTTTTTCACCTCCTGTTTGAACCTTCCCTGCTGTTTCAGCCTCTTCCTTACATTAGGTTTGGGCCGAGGAGCTGCCCCTTCTCCCTCCTTATGCCCCTCACTAACTTTTCCCTCACTAACCTTTCCCTTTCCACATGATGCCACCCCACCCCCCACTTCCATGTCTCTGTCCCCCTCTGATTCCTCACTTTCGAGCTCTTCTGTAACCTGTTCCTGCTCCCCGTCAGATACATAATCTCCCTTAGAGAGTCATCCTGCTATCACGGTTTCTCCAACAGTGCCGCTCCCTTCGGCCTCATCCCCACCACTGACCCTCGCTCCCCGTTTCTTCTCTCTCTGGGACAATGGTCTTCACCTATCTTGCTCCCTACTGGTGTCTTTGTCTCCCCGCTCCTGTCCTGCTGCCCCTTTAAGGCTCCTGCCTCTTGCACCCTCTCCTTGTCTTGCTCCCTCCTGCTTTCCGAGATGTCCGACTCCCCGTCTTTCTTTGGAGTACTTACACTTACCCCGCGCCCTGCTCCCGCCTCCTCTCCCCCCGCGGACACCAGATTCTTTAGGGAGAGCTGAACCATATTATGGCTCGACTCTGCCCTCGACCCATGCTGCCCGCTGCTATCTTTGTCCTTTTCCACTGTACTTGGTGTGTTTTCCACAATCTCCATCCTGTTCTCTGCTCCGCAATTTTCTACCTCTTCCTGTGCTCTTTTCTCCTTCCATTCACCAGCTGTGTCCTCCGCCTGCTCCGCTCCTCCGGCCGTTCCACTCACACCTCCTGCTCCTTCTCCCATCTCCTCGCCACTCAAGGGGCTTCCTTCTGCCTCACACTCACAGCGGGTGGGGCCTTTGTGACACACCCCACAGCTCTCCGCCTTGCAGCTCCAAGTGAGGTGTCCAGACTCGCTGCAGTTATAACAGAACAGGTCTGAACAGCTTCTTACAAGATGGTCATGTCCAAGACAATAATAACAAACCTTCACCTGGTTATCAAGAAGTACCCAGAAGTACTGCACTCCTTCCATTGTCTCGAATTTCATGCTATACGGCAATGACTCCACCCCCTCTGGGAACCGCACCTTTACATAATGGGTTCCATCAGCTACCCGCATTCCTGGATAGTATCTCCTCTTTATTGCCGAGCAAATTTTAATGTCCCATGACTCCAACTTTTTGATCAGCACATCGTCCTCAATATAAACCGTCCTCAATATAAGAATGAGACCACCACCTCTTCAGAATATAAGAAATCACACAACACCAGGTTATAGTCCAACAGCTTTATTTGAAATCACAAGCTTTCGGAGCGCTGCTCCTTCTTCAGGTGAAGTGGAGAAATGCATAAAGACACAGCTTATATAGTCAGAGAATCATGTCAGATGTTTACAGGTAACCTTTCCAACTGCCATTTATCACACCTCGGCAGAGAGATAATCACAGCAGTCAAAGGTGTGAATGGTGTCCAAACAGGTCAGTCAGGGAAACATTACATCAAAGAACAATGAGGTGGGGTCACAAGGGGTCAAATATTGCAGATGCTGGGGTCTGTATGAAAAACAAAAAAACAGACAAAAAACATTTTTTTTGGCTGGAAATCACAGCAGGTCCGGCCGCATCCGTGTAGAGAGAACAAGCCAATGTCGACTCGAGTCTGGATGACCCTGCATCAGGTGGGGTTACATGTAGCGTGACATGAACCCAAGATCTCGGTTGAGGCCGTCCTCATGAGTGCGGAACTTGGCTATCAGTTTCTGCTCGACGATTTTGCGTTGTCGTGTGTCTCGAAGGCCACCTTGGAGAATGCTTACCCGAAGATCGGAGGCTGAATGTCCTTGACTGCTGAAGTGTTCCCCGACTGGGAGGGAACACTCCTGCCTGGTGATTGTTGCGCGGTGTCCGTTCATCCGTCGTCGCAGTGTCTGCATGGTCTCGCCGATGTACCATGCTCCGGGGCATCCTTTCCTGCAACGTATGAGGTAGACAACGTTGGCCGAGTCACATGAGTATGTACCATGTACCTGGTGGGTGGTGTCCTCACGTGTGATGATGGTATCTGTGTTGATGATCTGGCATGTCTTGCAGAGGTTGCTGTGGCAGGGTTGTGTGGTGTCGTGGTCGCTGTTCTCCTGAAAGCTGGGTAATTTGCTGCGAACGATGGTCTGTTTGAGGTTAGGCGGCTGCCTAAGGACATTCAGCCTCCGATCTTCGGGTAAGCATTCTCCAAGGTGGCCTTCGAGACACACGACAACGCAAAATCATCGAGCAGAAACTGATAGCCAAGTTCCGCACTCATGAGGACGGCCTCAACCGAGATCTTGGGTTCATGTCACGCTACATGTAACCCCACCTGATGCAGGGTCATCCAGACTCGAGTCGACATTGGCTTGTTCTCTCTACACAGATGCGGCCGGACCTGCTGTGATTTCCAGCCAAAAAAAATGTTTTTTGTCTGTTTTTTTGTTTTTCATACAGACCCCAGCATCTGCAATATTTGACCCCTTGTGACCCCACCTCATTGTTCTTTGATGTAATGTTTCCCTGACTGACCTGTTTGGACACCATTCACACCTTTGACTGCTGTGATTATCTCTCTGCCGAGGTGTGATAAATGGCAGTTGGAAAGGTTACCTGTAAACATCTGACATGATTCTCTGACTATATAAGCTGTGTCTTTATGCATTTCTCCACTTCACCTGAAGAAGGAGCAGCGCTCCGAAAGCTTGTGACTTCAAATAAAGCTGTTGGACTATAACCTGGTGTTGTGTGATTTCTTACATTTGTCCACCCCAGTCCAACTCCGGCATCTCCACCCCATCTTCAGAATATAGCAGAGATGCCTCCAAGAACTTATCTCTAACCTTCAAACTGAGTAAAAGTCTTTCCACCTCCTATCGGCCACTGACCGTCACCTCAAACCCAACATTCGGCTTTGGTCGGCCGGCGAAGCAGCTTCCCTTGCTGCAGTCCTCATGCACAGCCTGGATAATATCCCAGGCTCGTATCTCCTTATCCTCGCACTGAACCACCACCGTTTTTTCTTTTCCAAACCTCCTGGGGTCCCGGCCCAAATCTTTGGGCCTTTTTTTCTCCCTTCCCCCAACATAATCTCCCCTGATTAAATTCATCCTGGAAACATTGTCCTCTGAGGGGCCCGGCCCGCTGAGCCCCATAGCAGACATCTGCTGCTGTTTACGGACCAAAAAGGCCCTAAAACCTGAAAAAAAAAACCCACGACCAACTTTTTACAAACTCACTGCAACTCCCTGCAGCAATCAAGCAGCCAGCAGCATCTGCTCACTCCTAGCCCCTCCCACCTAGAGAGTGCTACCAACTGAGCCATGGCTGACACGCTGACAAAAGCAAGGAAGTTATGCTAAACCTTTATAAATAGCTGGAATATTGCGCTCAATTCTGGGCACTGCGCTTTAGGAAGCATGTTAAGGCCTTGGAGAGGGCGCAGAAGAGATTTATTAGCATGCGACCAGGAATGAGGGACTTCAGTTATGCGGAGAGAATGGAGAAGTTGGGGTTGTTCTCCTGGGAGCAGAGAAGGTGAGGAGATTTGACAGGTGTTCAAAATCGTGAAGGATTTTGAGAGAGTAAATAATGAGAAATTGTTTCCAGTGCTAGGAGGGTTCGGTGTAACCAGATGACACAGATTTAAGATATTCGACAAAAGAACCAGGGGGGAGAAGAGGAGAATTTTTTTTACGCAGCGAGTTGTGATCTGGAATGCACTGCCTGAAAGGACGGAGGAAGCAGATTCAATAGTAACTTTCAAAAGGGAATTGGATATATCATTGAAAAGGAAAAAATTGCAGGGCTAATGGGGAAAGAGCAGGGGAGTGGGACTAATTGGACAGCTCTTTCAAAGGGCCGGCACAGGCACGATGGGCCGAATGGCCTCCTTCGGTGCTGCATTACTCTACGATTCTGTGAACTTCGATCATGGCACAGGCCCGTTATATGACCTTTCGCCCTCTGGGAGCTGGGGTCAAAACCACTCCCAGACAGAGTCAATGAAGGTCTCCTCTCCCTCTAGTGGTTGCATTAAAGAAATGGGCCGAGCGTGTGAGAGGAATGAGGAGCCATGACGTGGAATATACTCACAGCACTCAATGGGAACGGAAGCCACCTGCAGCGAGACAACCTTCCCATTCGGCTGAGGGACATGAACTCGAAAAACCAGCTTCACTCTTGTATTCTTCCTCCCAATGTCCGTTTCACCTTTCCGTAACTCGATGTCGGAATTACGAAGTTTCAGGATTCCGGCACAATCAATACTGCGGAGATAAGGACGAGAATTTAATGAGGATCTTTACACACTGTCCCATCAAACACTCCCAGGGCAGGTACAGCACGGGTTAGATACAGAGTAAAGCTCCCTCTACACTGTCCCATCAAACACTCCCAGGGCAGGTACAGCACGGGTTAGATACAGAGTAAAGCTCCCTCTACACTGTCCCATCAAACACTCCCAGGGCAGGTACAGCACGGGTCAGATACAGAGTAAAGCTCCCTCTACACTGTCCCATCAAACATTCCCAGGGCAGGCACAGCATGGGTTAGATACAGAGTAAAGCTCCCTCTACACTGTCCCATCAAACACTCCCAGGGCAGGTACAGCACGGGTTAGATACAGAGTAAAGCTCCCTCTACACTGTCCCATCAAACACTCCCAGGGCAGGTATAGCACGGGTTAGATACAGAGTAAAGCTCCTTCTACACTGTCCCATCAAACTGTCCCAGGGCAGGTACAGCACGGGTTAGATACAGAGTAAAGCTCCCTCTACACTGTCCGATCAAACACTCCCAGGGCAGGTACAGCACGAGTTAGATATAGAGTAAAGCTCCCTCTACACTGTCCGATCAAACACTCCAAGGGCAGGTACAGCACGGGTTAGATACAGAGTAAAGCTCCCTCTACACTGTTCCATCAAACACTCCCAGGGCAGGTACAGCACGGGTTAGATACAGAGTAAAGCTCCCTCTACACCATCCCATCAAACACTCCCAGGACAGGTACAGCACGGGTTAGATACAGAGTAAAGCTCCCTCTATACTGTCCCATCAAACATTCCCAGGACAGGTACAGCACGGGTTAGATACAGAGTAAAGCTTCCTCTACACTGTCCCATCAAACACTTCCAGGGCAGGTACAGCACGGGTTAGATACAGAGTAAAGCTCCCTCTACACCATCCCATCAAACACTCCCAGGACAGGTACAGCACGGGTTAGATACAGAGTACAGCTGGTGAGAAAGTACTTTGCCATCATGTTGTTTTCAGGCAGTAGCGACACCTCCAGGACCTTGGTGGTACTGACGACAGCCTCCTGACTTGATGTGGCCACCATTTTGCCGGTGATGCGGTGGACCTGGTAGAAGGCGTGTGGACGGAGGTTGCGGTCGTCTGCTGTCCCGATGAACATCTGAAGCGTGAGAGGCTTCTCCGTGTAGCCTTGAAGCTGTGGGGGGGAAAAAAAAATGGCGTACGCAGATTGAGGCAGAGAAACGTTTAAAACCTTCCAATGCCCCTGTCCTCCACCTCTGGACTTGGTCCCCGCCATCAGAGAGGAGACCTTCATTCCCTCGGTCTGGGGCTGGATTTAAAATGTCACGGACAGGTACAGAAAATATTCCAAAAAGGATAATGGAATGCTGGCCTTTATATCTGGAGGACTCGAGTATAACAAGAACTTGTATTTATATAGCGCCTTTAACATAGTAAAACATCCCAAGGCGCTGCAGAGGAGTATTGTAAGACAAAAAAAAGGGGCTAGAAATTGTGCTGCAGCTGTACAAACCCCTGGTTCGACCACACCTGGAGTACTGTGAGCAGTTCTGGGCACCACACCTTAGGAAGGATATATTGGCCTTGGCGGGAGTGCAGCGTAGGTTTACCAGAATGATACCCGGACTTCAAGGGTTATATTTCCAGGAGAGATTACGCAAATAGGGTTGTTTTCCCTGGAATTTAGAAGGTTAAGGGTGACCTGGTCAAAGTTTTCAGGATATTAAGGGGAAACAGATAGGGTAGATAGAGAGAAACTATTTCCGCTAGTTGGGGATTATAGGGCTAGGGGGCATTGTCTAAAAATTAGAGCCAGACCTTTCGTAAGTGAAGTTAGGAAACACTTCTACACACAAAGGGTGGTAGAAGTTTGGAACTCTCTTCCGCAAACGTCAATTGTTAATTTTAAATCTGAGATTGATAGATTTTTGTTAAGGTATTAAGGGGTATGGGGCAAAGGCGGGTATGTGGAGTTAGGCCACAGATCAGCCCTGATCTCATTGAATGGCGGAGCAGGCTCAAGGTTCTCAATGGCTTCCTCCTGTTCCCATGCTCAGTCCCTTAGTTTGTTCTCTGCCCAAACCTCATTTCTTCGTTGCGCTCTGAAAGCTTAAATTCAATTCCAGGCTGAAGACCACTTCCTGAACCGGTGAGGTTCGCAAAATTGGAGCTGGTCAGAGTCGCGGCCGTTCACACACCACGCGCCTAATGAGGCCGGCGGCAGGACCAGCACCAGGTGCCCACATAACAACAGTCACTGATCGACACACGTGTGTGCGCGCGTGTCATAGAGTCATACAGCACAGAAAGAGGCCCTTCGGCCCATCGTGGCTGCGCCGGCCATCAAGCCCTGTCTATTCTAATCCCATTTTCCAGCACTTGGTCCGTAGCCTTGTATGCTATAGCGTTTCAAGTGCTCATCTAAATGCTTCTTGAATGTTGTGAGGGTTCCTGCCTCTACCACCCTTTCAGGCAGTGAGTTCCAGATTCCAACCACCCTCTGGGTGAAAAAGTTTTTCCTCAAATCCCCTCGAAACCTCCTGCCCCTTACCTTGAAACTATGCCCCCTGGTTATTGACCCCTCTACTAAGGGGAAAAGTTCCTTTCTATCTACCCTATCTATGCCCCTCATAATTTTGTACATCTCAATCAGGTCCCCCCTCAGCCTTCTCTGCTCCAAGGAAAACAACCCCAGCCTGTCCAGTCTCTCTTCATAGCTGAAACGCTCCAGCCCAGGTAACATCCTGGTGAATCTCTGCACCCTCTCCAATGCAATCACATCCTTCCTATAGTGTGGCGACCAGAACAGCACACAGTATTCCAGCTGTGGCCTAACTAGCGTTTTGTACAGCTCCATCATAACCTCCCTGCTCTTATATTCTATGCCTCGACTAATGAAGGCAAGTATCCCTTATGCCTTTTTAACCACCTTATCTACCGTGTGTGTGTGTGTGTGTGTGTGTGTGTGCGCGCGCGCAGGTGCTTTGGGTTATCTTTAAGAGATATGATAAGACAAGCGCCCGTTACTGACTCATCGGGATGTGAACGGTCACTAAAGCCAACCATCTCTGACTCCCTTGAAATAATTTCCAGGAATCAGTGAAAATGAAAGGACTCGCATTGCTACAGTGCCGTTCATGGCCGCAGGACATCCCAAAGCGCTTTACAGCCAATGCGGTACTTTTTGAAGCGTAGTCACTGTTGTAATGTGGGGCAAAACGGATAGCCAATTACATACATAGAATGACATTGAACTTACAGCACAGAAACAGGCCATTCGGCGCAACTGGTTCATGCCGGTGTTTATGCTCCACACCTGCCTCCTCCCCACCCTATCAACATATCCTTCTTTTCCTTTCTCCCTCATGTGTTTATGTAGCTTTTCCCCTTAAATGCATCCATGCTGTTCGCCTCAACCACGCCCTGTGGTAACAAGCACACAGCAAGATCCCGCAAACAGCAATGCGAAAACGACCAGATCATCTGGGGTTTTTTTTTTAGTGATGTCGGCTGAGGGATAAATATTGGGTACCAGGACACCGGGGGAGAACCCCCCCCCTGCTCTTCTTCCAAGAGTGACTGTGGGATCTTTTACATCCACCCGAGAGGGCAGACGGGGTCCCTCGGTTTAACGTCTCACCCGAAAGAAAAATATGTCGAGGAACCAACTAGAAATCAGGCCATCTTAGACTGGGTATTATGTAATGAGAAAGGATTAATTAGCAATCTTGTTGTGCGAGGCCCCTTGGGTCGGAGCGATCATAATATGATCGAATTCTTCATTAAGATGGAGAGTGAAGTAGTTGACTCAGAGACTAGGGTCCTGAATTTAAATAAAGGAAACTATGATGGTCTGAGGCGTGAGTTAAGAGGGGGAAAATAGAGTATGAGAGTAAGCTTGCAGGGAACATAAAAACTGACTGTAAAAGCTTTTATAGACATGTGAAGAGAAAAAGATTGGTGAAGTCAAGCGTAGGTCCCTTGCAGTCAGAATCAGGGGAATTTATAATGGGGAACAAAGAAATGGCAGACCAATTAAATACATACTTTGGTTCTGTCTTCAGAAAGGAGGACACAAATAACCTCCCAGAGATGTCGGGGAACATAGGGTCTAATGAGAGGGAGGAACTGAAAGAAATCAGTATTTGTAGGGAAATGGTGTTAGGGAAATTGACGGGATTGAAGGCCGATAAATCCCCAGGGCCTGATAATCTACATCCTAGGGTACTTAAGGAAGTGGCCGTAGAAATAGTAGATGCATTGCTGGTCATCTTCCAAAATTCTATAGACATTGGAACAGTTCCCATGGATTGGAGGGTAGCTAATGTTACCCCACTATTCAAAAAAGGTGGTCGAGAGAAAACGGGGGAATTATAGACCGGTAAGCCTGACATCGGTAGTGGGGAAAATGCTAGAGTCCATTATAAAAGATGTAATAGCAGAGCACTTGGAAAACAGTGACAGGATCGGACAAAGTCAACATGGATTTACAAAAGGTACATCGTGCTTGACTAATCTACTGGAATTTTTTGAGGATGTAACTGGTAGAATAGATAAGGGAAAACCAGTGGATGTGGTGTATTTGGACTTTCAGAAGGCTTTCGATAAGGTCCCGCGTAAGAGATTAGCGTGTAAGGTTAAGGCACATGGGATTGGGGGCAAGGTACTGACTTGGATAAAGAACTGGTTGGCAGACAGGAAGCAAAGAGTTAGCATAAACGGCTCTTTTTCCGAGTGGCAGGCAGTGACTAGAGGGGTACTGCAGGGATCGGTCCTAGGACCCCAGCTATTCACAATATATATTAATGATTTAGACGAGGGAACTAGATGTAATATCTCCAAGTTTGCAGATGACACAAAGCTGGGTGGGCGTGTGTGCTGTGAGGAGGATGCCGAGAAACTCCAGTATGATTTGGACAGGTTGGGTGATTGGGCAGAAGCATGGCAGATGCAGTATAATGTGGATAAATGCGAGGTTATCCACTTTGGTGGCAAAAACAGGAAGGCAATTATCTGAACGGCAATAGATTGGGAGAAGGGGAAGTGCAACGAGACCTGGGTGTCCTTGTGCACCAGTCGCTGAAGGTAAGCATGCAGGTGCAGCAGGCGGTTAAGAAGGCAAATGGTATGTTGGCCTTCGTAGCGAGAGGGTTCGAGTACAAGAACAAGGATGTCTTGCTGCAGTTGTACAGGGCCTTGGTGAGACCACACCTTGAGTATTGTGTGCAGTTTTGGTCGCCTTATCTGAGGAAGGATGTTCTTGCTATGGAGGGAGTGCAGTGAAGATTCACCAGACTGATACCTGGGATGGCAGGAATGACGTAGGAGGAGAGATTGGGTTGATTAGGCTTATACTCACTGGAGTTTAGAAGAATGAGAGGGGATTTCATTGAAACTTATAAAATTCTAACAGGACTGGATGCAGGAAGGATGTTCCCGATGGCCGGGGAGTCCAGAACCAGGGGTTACAGTCTAAGGATAAGGGGTAGGCCATTTAGGACAGAGATGAGGAGGAATTTCTTCACCCAGAGAGTGGTGAACCTGTGGCATTCTCTACCACAGAAGGCAGTGGAGGCCATTTCATTAAATATATTCAAGTAGGAGTTGGATATATTTCTTAAGGCTAAAGGGATCCAGGGATATGGGGAGAAGGCAGGGACAGGGTAATGAAATTGGATGATCAGCCATGATCGCATTGAATGGCGGAGCAGGCTCGAGGGGCCGAATGGCCTACTCCTGCTCCTATCTTCTATGTTTCTAAGATGGGCTCCTCCGACGGTGCGGCGCTTCCCTCAGTACCAGCACCGGGAAGTGTCGGCCCCTGGATTATGGGGGCTCAAGTCTCTGGAGTGGGGACTCGAACCCGCGACCTTCTGACGCAAACGCGAGAGTCACGACTGACACTCAAGGGAACCCGTTTACTCCATTTGATAGCAGGGCGGGAGGGAGTTCTCCCCGGCGTCCTGGGGCCAATATTTATCCCTCAACCGACATCACCAGATAACCGGGTCTTTTACCACGTTGCAGCACGGTGGCATAGTGGTTAGCACTGTTGCCTCACAGCGCCAGGGACCCAGGTTCAAATCCGGCCTCGGGTGACTGTCTGTGTGGAGTTTGCACATTCTCCCCGTGTTTGCGTGGGTTTCCTCCGGGTGCTCCGGTTTCCTCCCACAATCCAAAGATGTGCGGGTTAGGTTGATTGGCCATGATAAAAAAATTGGCCCTTAATGTTAGGGGGGATTAAATATGTGGGGTTACGGGGATAGGGCTTGGGTGGGATGGCTGTCGGTGTAGGGACCGGGTGCTAGGGTTTGGATGATCAGCCATGATCTCGTTGAATGGCGGAGCAGGCTCGAAGGGCCGAATGGCCTACTCCTGCTGCTATCTTCTATGTTTCTATGTTTGCGGGATCTTGCTGTGCGAAAATAGGCTGTCGTGTTTCCTACATTTCCAATGGTGACTGCACTTCAGAGAACATACCTCATTGGCTGTAAAGTGCTTTAGGATGTCCTGAGGGGGTGAAAGGCGCTATATAAATGCAAGTCTTTCCTACTTTCTCCTCCCCCCACCCCCCAATCACCCCAGGTGCTGATTTTCTCTGGCGGGGTGGGGGGCGGGGACGGGTCCCGTGGGCACCGGCCGCCCTCTTCTACCTCTCCCAAATGGCTCCGATCGTCAAGTATGCTCTCAGACAGCGATTGCGGGCAGGAAATACGACCTTGTAGGTGTTGGGGCACCACTGGCCGGCCCCCCCCCCCCGCTCCAATCCCGTCCTCGCCCATTTTCTAACAGGAGTCTCTGGAAAGTGATCAGGAGCAGGAACGCTGGCTGATCCCTCACTCAGAGGGTGCTGAGGCACAATTTGTATCCCCCCCCCAACCCACCCCCCGCTAGCGCCCATCCCCAGCTGGGTTCAGCTCACTCAGCACAGACCGGGTGGAGGGAGCGGAGAGGGGGGGCGATGAACCTGGGCTGAGCACCAGAACCTGGTAAGCACCATTTAGGACTGAGATGAGTAAAAGTAGCGACACAGGTTAGCAAGGCCATAAAAGAAACAAACCAAGCACTAGGGTTTATTTCCAGAGGGGTAGAATTGAAAAGTAGGGAAGTTACGCTAAACTTGTATCGAACCTTGGTTAGACCACACTTGGAGTACTGCGTACAGTTCTGGTCACCATATTATAAAAAGGATCTCGAGGCACTGGAGAGGGTGCAGTGAAGATTTACAAGGATGATACCAGAAATGCGAGGTATACAGATCAGGAAAGGATGAACAGGCTGGGTCTCTTCTCTTGAAAAAAGAAGGCTGAGGGGCGACCTAATAGAGATCTTTAAAATGATGAAAGGTTTTGATAGAGTGGATACAGAGAGAATGTTTCCACTTGTGGGGAAGAGCATAACTAGAGGCCATCAATATAAGATGGTCACCAAGAAATCCGATAGGGAATTCAGGAGAAACGTCTTTACCCAGAGAGTGGTGAGAATGTGGAACTCGCTACCACAGGGAGTGGTTGAAGCAAATAGTATCGATGCATTTAAGGGGAGGCTGGACAAGCAGATGAGGGAGAAGGGAATAGAGGGTTATGCTGATAGATTTAGATGGGGAAAGACGGGAGGAGGCTCGAGTGGAGCATAAACACCGGCATGGACTGGTTGGGCCGAATGGCCTGTTTCTGTGCTGTATATCCGATGTAAAATTTCTTCACTCAAAGGGTTGCAAATCTTTGGGAATTTTCTACCCCAGAGGTCTGTGGAGGCTGAGTCATTGAGTGTATTCAAAGCTGAGATACAGTAGATAAATTTTTGGACTCTAGGGGAATCAAGGGATATGGGGATTGGGCGGGAAAGTGGAGTTGAGGTCGAAGATCAGCCACGATCTTATTGAATGGCGGAGCAGGCTCGAGGGGCCGTATGGCCTACTCCTGCTCCTATTTCTTGTGTTCTCGGGTACCCGACTGAGGGAAAGGAGTTGGCGGACTTCACTATTTGGCAAACAGTTTTCTAATCTTCAGGCAGCTCTGGCCATCTGTTTCCGTTTTTTTGGTTGCAAAGTATAGCCGCTTCTGGAGCTGAAAATCTGCGTGAGACGCTTAGCCAAGTCTGTCAAGCTTCGAGAGCAGGGCGTTCCACAGAGCAGCTGTGAGCAACAGTGTACAGACACCGAGAGGCAGGAGAAAAAAAAACTGTTGAGTGGAAACATTGCCAAAGCAAGCAAGAACTGCATGAAAACCTTCATAACCACAACGCAGAAACAACAACCACTTGCATTTATACAACAAAAAGAAAATACTACAGATGCTGGAAATCTGAAATAAAAACAGAAAATGCTGGAGATACTCAGCAGGTCAGGCAGCATCTGTGAAGAGAGAAACAGAGTTAACGTTTCAGGTCGATGACCTTTCGTCAGAACTGGAAAAAAGCAGGAAATGGAACAGATTTTTAAGCAAGTTTAGGGGCTGGGAAAGGGGGGAGGGGATGAAAGAACAAAAGGGAAGGTCTGTGATAGGATAGAAAGCAGGAGAGGTTAAGAGACATTGAGAGATATTCAAGGTGAGAGGAGGTGGTAATGGGGCAGGTTAAGAATCAAAGGATGGCTCTAGATGAAGTGTGAATTGCGCTGGCAGAACGAAGGACAGCTGCCATGTGGGAGGGAAGAAAAAAGGCCAAACAAAAAGTGTGGATAAAAAAAGAAAATATATGTGATAGGGGCCGAGGTTATGATCTGAAATTGTTGAACTCGATATTGAGTCCGGCAGGCTGTAAAGTGCCTAATCGGAAGATGAGGTGCTGTTCCTCGAGCTTCCGCTGAGCTTCAGTGGAACAGTGCAAGAGGCCGAGGACAGTGAGGTCTGAGTTGGAGTGGAGCGGAGAATTAAAGTGTCAGGCAACTGGAAGCTCGGGGTCCCCCTTATGGACTGATTTAACGTAGTAAATCGTCCCAAGGCCGCTTCACAGGAGCAATCATCAAAGAAACTTTGACAGCGAGCCACTCGAGGAGATATTAGGGCAGGCGACCAAAAGCTTGGTCAAAGTGGTCGGTTTGAAGGAGCGTCTTAAAGGAGGAGAGAGAGGTTTAAGGAGGGAATTCCAGAGCTTGGGGCCTCGGCAGCTGAAGGCACGGCTGCCAATGGCGGAGCGGTTAAAATCGGGGAATTCGCAAGAGGCCAGAATTGGAGGGGGCGCAGAGATCTCGGAGGGTTGTGGGGCTGGAAGAGGTTACAGAGATAGGGAGGGGGCGAGGAGGCCGTGGAGGGATTTGTAAACAAGGGTGAAGAATTTTAAAGTCGAGGCATCTTTTTTGAAGTGTAGTCGCTGTTGCAATGTAGGAAACGCAGCAACCAATTTATGCACAGCACGATCCCACAAACAGCAATGAGATAAATGACCAGGTAACCTGTTTCTTTACTGATGTTGGTTAAGCAATAAATATTGGCCCCAGGACACTGGGGAGAACTCCCCCCTCCCTGCCCTTCTTCCAATAGTGGCTGGGGGATCTTTTACGTCCTCCTGGAGGGGGCAGAAAGGACCTTGGTTTTAATGTCTCATCTGAAAGACGGCACCTCCGACAGTGCAGCGCTTCCCTCAGTACTGGGCACCGGGAGTGTCGGCCCTGGATTATGAGAGCTCGAATCTCCAGAGCGGGGGGAGGGGGCGCTCGAACCCATGACCTTCTGACTCAAAAGCCGAGAGTGGGACACACTGAGCCAGAATTGTAAAATGTAGATGGAATTTGCGAGAAGGAGCTTTTATCCAGCCGTGAAGGGGTTAACAGATCTGGGCGGAGAGAGAGAGAGTGAGAGAGTGAAAGACTCGGATTACACAGGCCCATCCATTCATGGGTGATGACAGCTCAGCCATACATGGTGGTATATCCCGGAGAGTATCCTCCTCTGGGAAAAGTGCGGAAAGTGTGTGTGGCGGAGGGGGGGGGGGGGGGGGTGGGGGGGGTGGGTGCGGGGGGGGGCAATGGGTGGCGGGTGGGAGTAGGCTGGAGGAGCAGGAGACAGAGAGGGACTGGCGGGAGGTGGGGGCGACCGGGGGCGGGGGGGGACGGTCAGGGTCCCGGAGATAAGATGTCAGGCCCACAGCGCAGGGCAGGACTGAATGCTCCAGAACGAACTATAAACAGGAGGGAAGCGTGGGAAAAAGGAGCGAGGGAGATCCTTGTGTCTGGAAGAGTTGGGCACAGGAACAGCTGCCTTCAATCATGTCCCTTTAACAAGGGAGCAGGGGAACCGAGGGAGAAACATATTCGGAATTCTACCCACCCTTCACCCTGACGTGACCACATCAACTGTTTTTTTTAGTGATGTTGGTTGAGGGATAAATACTGGCCCCAGGACACCGGGGAGAACTCCCACCCTGCTCTTCTTCCAATAGTGGCCGTGGGATCTTTCGCGTCCACAGAGAGGGCAGACGGGGCCCTCGGTTTAATGTCTCATCTGAAAGACAGCACCTCCGACAGTGCAGCACTTCCCTCAGTGCTGGCACCGGGGAGTGTCGGCCCTGGATTACGGGGCTCAAGTGGGGATACCAACCTTCTGACTCAGAGAGTGAGACCGACGGAAGGCGCAGTCTTGTGCAGGGCCACTGGTTCGAAGGTCATCGGGCGACCCCGCAATCCGCACCGGGGAGACCCCGATTCTTCATAGCCCATCCACCCTCGCCTGTCCTCTATGACCTCTTCCCTTCCACCCGCCACCCCACTGCACACATCCGAGCGGGAGTCGCTGGACGGTGATCAGGAGCAGGAACGCCTGGCTGATTTTACACCTCTCCTCTCCAACCCAGCGGGGAGGGGAGGGTAGTGGTGCCTAATCTGTGGAGGCAACCTCGCCACACGGTCCGCAAGAAGGCAGCTCACCAATGACAACAACATGCATTTATACAGTGAGCACAGGGGTGATGGGCGAACGGGACTTGGTGCGAGTTAGGACATGGGCAGACGAGTTTCGTATCACCTCAGGTTTACGTAGGGTGGAATGTGGGAGGCCGGCCAAGTCTAGGGGTCACAAAGGCATGGGTGAGGGTTTTGGCAGCGGATGAGCTGAGACAAGGGCGGAGACGGGCAATGTTATGGAGGTGGAAATAGGCGATCTTAGTGATATGGTGTCGGAAGCTCAGCTCAGGGTCAAATGCGACAACCAAGGTTGCGAACAGACTGGTTCAGCCTCAGAGAGTTGCCAGAGCGAGGGATGGAGCTGGTGGCTAGGGAACGGAGTTTGTGGCCCACGACCACCTTCTCGAGGGGCACTTAGGGACGGGGCAATAAAAGCCAGGCACTGCCAGCGACGCCCACATCCCGAGGACGAATGGATAAAAAACGCAGCCCACCACCAAACTAGCACCCCGGCCGAGGACCAGCTCACTCAGCACAGACCGTAGGAATGGAACCTGGGCCCTTCCTGGGGCTCAGAACCGATTGCAGCCCCTTTAAGAGAGGACACGGGCGATTCCGGCACGGCCTCGGCCGGCGGAGAGTTCGGGAGGGGTTCAAGGTCAGGGAGACCGCCAGTTGCTTCACTGAAGCCAAAAAGGCAGCTCGGGCACCCACTGCGTGCAGGGAGGCGGCCTGGCAGCAAAGGCGGCAGGCAAAAAATCAAGAGCTGGCTCAGCAGGGAGGAAGGGGGCCTCTCGAAACATCTGCAACTCATCCACCAAAACATCTGCATCATTCGATCAGCAGGGGGAGGCCAAAACACGGAAACTCTCCAGCACGCCACACGCAGCTCACTGTAACATACTGATATACCCCACACCCCTCACTGTAACACTCTCTGATATATCCCACACCCCTCACTGTAACACTCTCTTATATACCCCACACGCCTCACTGTAACTCTCCGATATACCCCACACCCATCACTGTAACACACTCTGATATACCCCACACCCCTCACTGTAACACTCTCTGATATACCCCACACCCCTCACTGTAACACTCTCTGATATACCCCACATCCTTCACTGTAACACACTGATATACCCCACATCCTTCACTGTAACACACTGATATACCCCACACCCCTCACTGTAACACTCTCTGATATACCCCACACCCCTCACTGTAACACTCTCTGATATACCCCACATCCTTCACTGTAACACTCTGATATACCCCACATCCTTCACTGTAACACACTGATATACCCCACATCCTTCACTGTAACACACTGATATACCCCACACCCCTCACTGTAACACTCTGATATTCCCCACACCCCTCACTGTAACACACTGATATACCCCACACCCCTCACTGTAACACACTGATATACCCCACACCCCTCACTGTAACACTCTGATATACCCCACACCCCTCACTGTAACATTCTCCGATATACCCCACACCCCTCACTGTAACACTCTGATATACCCCACACCCCTCACTGTAACACACTGATATACCCCACATCCTTCACTGTAACACACTGATATACCCCACACCCCTCACTGTAACACTCTGATATACCCCACACCCCTCACTGTAACACTCTGATATACCCCACACCCCTCACTGTAACACTCTGATATACCCCACACCCCTCACTGTAACACTCTGATATACCCCACACCACACTGTAACACTCTGATATACCCCACACCCCTCACTGTAACACACTGATATACCCCACACCCCTCACTGTAACACACTGATATACCCACACCCCTCACTGTAACTCTCCGATATACCCCACACCCCTCACTGTAACACTCCGATATACCCCACACCCCTCACTGTAACACTCTGATATACCCCACACCCCTCACTGTAACTCTCCGATATACCCCACACCCCTCACTGTAACACTCTGATATACCCCACACCCCTCACTGTAACACTCTGATATACCCCACACGCCTCACTGTAACTCTCCGATATACCCCACACCCCTCACTGTAACACTCTGATATACCCCACACGCCTCACTGTAACTCTCCGATATACCCCACACCCCTCACTGTAACACTCTGATATACCCCACACCCCTCACTGTAACACTCTGATATACCCCACACCCCTCACTGTAACACACTGATATACCCCACACCCCTCACTGTAACACTCTCTGATATACCCCACACCCCTCACTGTAACACTCTCTGATATACCCCACACCCCTCACTGTAACACTCTCTGATATACCCCACACCCCTCACTGTAACACTCTCTGATATACCCCACACCCCTCACTGTAACACTCTCTGATATACCCCACACCCCTCACTGTAACACTCTCTGATATACCCCACACCCGTCACTGTAACACTCTCTGATATACCCCACACCCCTCACTGTAACACTCTCTGATATACCCCACACCCCTCACTGTAACACTCTGATATACCCCACACCCCTCACTGTAACACTCTCTGATATACCCCACACCCCTCACTGTAACACTCTCTGATATACCCCACACCCCTCACTGTAACACTCTCTGATATACCCCACACCCCTCACTGTAACACTCTCTGATATACCCCACACCCCTCACTGTAACACTCTCTGATATACCCACACCCCTCACTGTAACACTCTCTGATATACCCCACACCCCTCACTGTAACACTCTCTGATATACCCCACACCCCTCACTGTAACACTCTCTGATATACCCCACACCCCTCACTGTAACACTCTCTGATATACCCACACCCCTCACTGTAACACTCTCTGATATACCCCACACCCCTCACTGTAACACTCTCTGATATACCCCACACCCCTCACTGTAACACTCTGATATACCCCACACCCCTCACTGTAACACTCTGATATACCCCACTCCCCTCACTGTAACACTCTGATATACCCCACACCCCTCACTGTAACACTCTCTGATATACCCCACACCCCTCACCGTAACACTGATATACCCCACACCCCTCACTGTAACACTCTCTGATATACCCCACACCCCTCACTGTAACACTCTCTGATATACCCCACACCCCTCACTGTAACACTGATATACCCCACACCCCTCACTGTAACACTCTGATATACCCCACACCCCTCACTGTAACACTCTCTGATATACCCCACACCCCTCACTGTAACACTGATATACCCCACACCCCTCACTGTAACACTCTCTGATATACCCCACACCCCTCACTGTAACACTCTCTGATATACCCCACACCCCTCACTGTAACACTGATATACCCCACACCCCTCACTGTAACACTCTCTCATATACCCCACACCCCTCACTGTAACACTCTCTCATATACCCCACACCCCTCACTGTAACACTCTCTGATATACCCCACACCCCTCACTGTAACACTCTCTGATATACCCCACACCCCTCACTGTAACACTCTCTGATATACCCCACACCCCTCACTGTAACACTCTCTGATATACCCCACACCCCTCACTGTAACACTCTCTGATATACCCCACACCCCTCACTGTAACACTCTCTGATATACCCCACACCCCTCACTGTAACACTCTCTGATATACCCCACACCCCTCACCGTAACACTGATATACCCCACACCCCTCACTGTAACACTCTCTGATATACCCCACACCCCTCACTGTAACACTCTCTGATATACCCCACACCCCTCACTGTAACACTGATATACCCCACACCCCTCACTGTAACACTCTCTGATATACCCCACACCCCTCACTGTAACACTCTCTGATATACCCCACACCCCTCACTGTAACACTGATATACCCCACACCCCTCACTGTAACACTCTCTGATATACCCCACACCCCTCACTGTAACACTCTCTGATATACCCCACACCCCTCACTGTAACACTGATATACCCCACACCCCTCACTGTAACACTCTCTGATATACCCCACACCCCTCACTGTAACACTGATATACCCCACATCCCTCACTGTAACACTCTGATATACCCCACACCCCTCACTGCAACACTCTCTGATATACCCCACACCCCTCACTGTAACACTCTGATATACCCCACACCCCTCACTGTAATACTCTCTGATATACCCCACACCCCTCACTGTAACACTGATATACCCCACACCCCTCACTGTAACACTCTCTGATATACCCCACACCCCTCACTGTAACACTCTCTGATATACCCCACACCCCTCACTGTAACACTCTCTGATATACCCCACACCCCTCACTGTAACACTCTCTGATATACCCCACACCCCTTACTGTAACACTCTCTGATATACCCCACACCCCTCACTGTAACACTGATATACCCCACATCCCTCACTGTAACACTCTGATATACCCCACACCCCTCAGTGTAACGCTCTGATATACCCCACACCCCTCACTGTAACACTCTCTGATATACCCCACACCCCTCACTGTAACACTCTCTGATATACCCCACACCCCTCACTGTAACACTCTCTGATATACCCCACACCCCTCACTAACACTCTCTGATATACCCCACACCCCTCACTGTAACACTCTCTGATATACCCCACACCCCTCACTGTAACACTCTCTGATATACCCGACATCCCTCACTATAACACTCTGATATACCCCACACCAATCACTGTAACACTGATATACCCCACACCCCTCACTGTAACACACTCTGATATACCCCACACCCCTCACTGTAACACTCTCTGATATACCCCACACCCCTAACTGCAACACACTGATATACTCCATATTCCTCACTGTAACACTCTGATATACCCCACACCTCACTGTAAAACACTGATATAACCCACACCCCTCACTGTAACACTGATATACACCACACCCCTCACTGTAACACACACTGATATAGCCCACACCCCTCAGTGTAACACTCTGATATAACCTACATCCTTCACTGTAACACTCTCTGATATAACCTACATCCTTCACTGTAACACTCTCTGATGTACCCCACACCCCTCACTGTAACACTCTCTGATATACCCCACACCCCTCACTGTAACACACTCTGATATACCCCACACCCCTCACTGTAACACTCTCTGATATACCCCACACCCCTCACTAACACTCTCTGATATACCCCACACCCCTCACTGTAACACTCTCTGATATACCCCACACCCCTCACTGTAACACTCTCTGATATATCCCACACCCCTCATTAACACTCTCTGATATACCCCACACCCCTCACTGTAACACTCTCTGATATACCCGACATCCCTCACTATAACACTCTGATATACCCCACACCAATCACTGTAACACTGATATACCCCACACCCCTCACTGTAACACACTCTGATATACCCCACACCCCTCACTGTAACACTCTCTGATATACCCCACACCCCTAACTGCAACACACTGATATACTCCATATTCCTCACTGTAACACTCTGATATACCCCACACCTCACTGTAAAACACTGATATAACCCACACCCCTCACTGTAACACTGATATACACCACACCCCTCACTGTAACACACACTGATATAGCCCACACCCCTCAGTGTAACACTCTGATATAACCTACATCCTTCACTGTAACACTCTCTGATATAACCTACATCCTTCACTGTAACACTCTCTGATATACCCCACACCCCTCACTGTAACACTCTCTGATATACCCCACACCCCTCACTGTAACACACTCTGATATACCCCACACCCCTCACTGTAACACTCTGATATACCCCACACCGCTCACTGTAACACTCTGATATACCCCACACCCCTCACTGTAACACTCTGATATACCCCACACCCCTCACTGTAACACTCTGATATACCCCACACCCCTCACTGCTACAGACTGATATACCCCACACTCCTCACTGTAACTCTGATATTCTCCAAATCCCTCACTGTAACACTCTCTGATGTACCCCACACCCCTCACTGTAACAAACTGATATACCCCATACACCTCACTGTAACAATCTGATAAAATGCACATCCCTCACTGAAACACACGAACAAACACCACACCCCTCATTGTAACACACTCTGATATACCCCATGCTCCTCACTGAGACATTCTGATATACCACACCCCCCTCACTCTAACACTTTCTGATATACCCCACACTCATCACTGTAACACTCTGATATACACCACACCCTTCAATGTAACATACTCTGATATATACCACATCCATCACTGTAACACCGATAAACCCCACTCACTCAAATATATTCCACAAACCTCACCATAGCACTGATATACCCTACACCCCTCACTGTAACACTCTGATAAACCCCACACCCCTCACTGTAACACTCTGATATACCCCACACCCCTCACTGTAACACTATGATGTACCCCACACCCCTCACTGTAACACTCTGATATACCCCACACCCCTCACTGTAACACTCTCTGATAAACCCCACAGCTCTCACTGTAACACTCTGATATACCCCACACCCGTCACTGTAACACTCTGATATACCCCACACCCTTTACTGTAACACTGATATACCCCACACCCCTCACTGTAACACTCTCTGATATACCCCACACCCCTCACTGTAACACTCTCTGATATACCCCACACCCCTCACTGTAACACACTCTGATATACCCCACACCCCTCACTGTAACACTCTGATATACCCCACACCCCTCACTGTAACACTCTGATATACCCCACACCGCTCACTGTAACACTCTGATATACCCCACACCCCTCACTGTAACACTCTGATATACCCCACACCCCTCACTGTAACACTCTGATATACCCCACACCCCTCACTGCAACACACTGATATACCCCATACACCTCACTGTAACAATCTGATAAAATGCACATCCCTCACTGAAACACACCAACAAACACCACACCCCTCATTGTAACACACTCTGATATACCCCATGCTCCTCACTGAGACATTCTGATATACCACACCCCCCTCACTCTAACACTTTCTGATATATCCCACACCCATCACTGTAACACTCTGATATACACCACACCCTTCAATGTAACATACTCTGATATATACCACATCCATCACTGTAACACCGATAAACCCCACTCACTCAAATATATTCCACAAACCTCACTATAGCACTGATATACCCTACACCCCTCACTGTAACACTCTGATAAACCCCACACCCCTCACTGTAACACTCTGATATACCCCACACCCCTCACTGTAACACTATGATGTACCCCACACCCCTCACTGTAACACTCTGATATACCCCACACCCCTCACTGTAACACTCTCTGATAAACCCCACACCTCTCACTGTAACACTCTGATATACCCCACACCCCTCACTGTAACACTCTGATATACCCCACACCCTTTACTGTAACACTGATATACCCCACACCCCTCACTGTAACACACTCTGATATAGCCCACACCCCTCACTGTAACACACTCTGATATACCCCACACCCCTCACTGTAACACACTCTGATATACCCCACACCCCTCACTGTAACACACTCTGATATACCCCACACCCCTCACTGTAACACACTCTGATATACCCCACACCCCTCACTGTAACACACTCTGATATAGCCCACACCCCTCAGTGTAACACTCTCTGATGTACCCTATACCTCTCACTGTAACAATCTCTGATATACCCCACACCCCTCATTGTAACACACTCTGACATACCCCACACCCCTCACTGTAACACTCTGATATACCCCACACCCCTCACTGTAACACTCTCTGATATACCCCACACCCCTCACTGTAACACTCTGATATACCCCACACCCCTCACTGTAACACACTCTGATATACCCCACACCCCTCACTGTAACACACTCTGATATAGCCCACACCACTCACTATAACACACTCTGATATACCCCACACCCCTCACTGTAACACACTCTGATATAGCCCACACCCCTCAGTGTAACACTCTCTGATATAACCTACATCCTTCACTGTAACACTAATAAAACCCACATCCCTCAATGAAACAAACCCTGATATACCCCACACCCCTCACTGAGACATTCTGATATACCCATTAGAGTCCATTACAAAAGATGTAATAGCAGAGCACTTGGAAAACAGTGACAGGATTGGAAAAAGTCAACATGGATTTACAAAAGGTAAATCGCGCTTGACTAATCTACTGGAATTTTTTGAGGATGTAACTGGTAGAATAGATAAGGGAGAACCAGTGGATGTGGTGTATTTGGACTTTCAGAAGGCTTTCGGTAAGGTCCCGCATAAGAGATTAGCGTGTAAGGTTAAGGCACATGGGATTGGGGGTAAGGTACTGACTTGGATAGAGAAACAGCACCTCATCTTCCGATTAGGCATTTTACTGCCTTCCGGACTCAATATCGAGTTCAACAATTTCAGATCATAACCTCGGCCCCTGTTATATTTTTATATTTATTATCCACACTTTTGGTTTATGACTTTTCCCTTTTTTTCCTTTCTCTCCCACACGGCAGCTGTCTCTCACTCTGCCTACGCATTTCACACTTCATCTAGAGCCATTGTTTGTTTCTTTACCTGTCCTATTACCATCTCGTCTCGCCTTGAATATCTCTTAATGTCTCTTCACCTCTCCCAGACCTTCCCTTTTGTTCTTTCATCCCCTCCCCCATTTCCCAGCCCCCAAACTGCCTTTTGTTTCATTTCCTGCCTTTTCTCTCAGTTCTGACGAAGGGTTTCGACCCGAAACGTTAACTCTGTTTCTCTCTCTACAGATGTTGCCTGGCCTGCTGAGTTTTACCAGCGTTTTCTGTTGTTATTTCGGATTTCCAGCATCCGCAGTATTTTGCTATCGTATCTGGATAGTGAACTGGTTGGCAGACAGGAAGGGAAAAGTTGGAATAAACGGGTCTTTTTCCGAGTGGCAGGTAGTGACTAGCGGGATACCGCAGGGATCGGTCCTTGGGCCCCAGCTATTCACAATATATATTAATGATCTAGACGAGGGAACTAGATGTAATATCTCCAAGTTTGCAGACGACACAAAGCTGGGTGGGCGTGTGTGCTGTGAGGAGGATGTAGAGAAACTTCAGTATGATTTGGACAGGTTGGGTGATTGGGCAGAAGCATGGCAGATGCAGTATAATGTGGATAAATGCGAGGTTATCCACTTTGGTGGCAAAAACAGGAAGACAGATTATTATCTGAATGGCAATAGATTGGGAAAAGGGGAAGTGCAACAAGACCTGGGTGCCCTTGTACACCAGTCTCTGAAGGTAAGCATGCAGGTGCAGCAGGCGGTTGAGAAGGCCTTCGTAGCGAGAGGGTTCGAGTACAGGAACAAGGATGTCTTGCTGCAGTTGTACAGGGACTTGGTGAGACCACATCTTGAGTATTGTGTGCAGTTTTGGTCGCCTTATCTGAGGAAGGATGTTCTTGCCATGGAGGGAGTGCAGCGAAGATTCACCAGACTGATACCTGGGATGGCAGAAATGACTTATGAAGAGAGATTGGGTCGATTGTGCATTTATTCGCTAGAGTTTAGGAGAATGAGAGGGGATCTCATTGAAACTTATAAAGTTCTAACAGGACTAGACGGACTAGATGCAGGAAGGATGTTCCCGATGGCGGGGGAGTCCAGAACCAGAGGTCACAGTCTAAGGATAAGTGGTAAGCCATTTAGGACTGAGATGAGGAGGAATTTCTTCACCCAGAGAGTGGTGAACCTGTGGAATTCTCTACCACAGAAGGCAGTTGAGGCCAATTCATTAAATATATTCAAGAAGGAGTTAGATATATTTCTTAAGGCTCAAGGGATATGGGGAGAAGGCAGGGACAGGGTACTGAATTTGGATGATCAGCCATGATCTCATTAAATGGCGGAACAGGCTCGAGGGGCCGAATGGCCTACTCCTGCTCCTATCTTCTATGTTTCTATACCACACTCCCCTCACCCTCTGCTATACCCCACACCCCTCACTGTAACACTCTCTGATATACCCTATACCCCTCACTGTAACACTCTCTGATATACCCCACACCACTCACTGTAACACTCTGATATACCCCACACCCTTCACTGTAACACTCTCTGATATACCCCACACCCCTCAGTGTAACACTCTGATATACCCCACACCCCTCAGTGTAACGCTCTGATATACCCCACACCCCTCACTGTAACACTCTCTGATATACCCCACACCCCTCACTGTAACACTCTCTGATATACCCCACACCCCTCACTGTAACACTCTCTGATATACCCCACACCCCTCACTGTAACACTCTCTGATATACCCCACACCCCTCACTGTAACACTCTGATATACCCCACACCCCTCACTGTAACACTCTCTGATATACCCTATGCCCCTCACTGTAACACTCTCTGATATACCCCACACCCCTCACTGTAACACTCTGATATACCCCACACCCTTCACTGTAACACTCTGATATACCCCACAGCCCTCACTGAAACACACTCTGATATACCCCACACCCCTCACTGAAACACTCTCTGATATACCCCACACCCCTCACTGTAACACTCTGATATACCCCACACCTCTCACTGTAACACTCTCTGATATAGCCTATACCCCTCACTGTAACACTCTGATATACCCCACACCCCTCACTGAAACACTCTCTGATATACCCCACACCCCTCACTGTAACACTCTGATATACCCCACACCCCTCACTGGAACACTCTCTGATATACACCACACCCCTCACTGTAACACTCTCTGATATAGCCTATACCCCTCACTGAAACACTCTCTGATATACACCACACCCCTCACTGTAACACTCTGATATACCCCACACCCTTCAGTGTAACACTCTGATATACCCCACACCCCTCACTGTACCACTCTCTGATATACCCCACAGCCCTCACTGTAACACTCTGATATACCCCACACCCCTCACTGGAACACTCTCTGATATACACCACACCCCTCACTGTAACACTCTCTGATATAGCCTATACCCCTCACTGTACCACTCTCTGATATACGCCACAGCCCTCACTGTAACACTCTCTGATATACCCCACACCCCTCACTGTAACACTCTGATATACCCCACACTCCTCACTGTAACACTCGGATATACCCCACACTCCTCACTGTAACACTCGGATATACCCCACACCCCTCACTGTAACACTCGGATATACCCCACACCCCTCACTGTAACACTCGGATATACCCCACACCCCTCACTGTAACACTCTGATATACCCCACACCCCTCACTGTAACACTCTGATATACCCCACACCTCTCACTGTAACACACTGATATACCCCACACCCCTCACTGTAACACTCTGATATACCCCACACCCCTCACTGTAACACTCTGATATACCCCACACCCCTCACTGTAACACTCTGATATACCCCACACCCCTCACTGTAACACTCTGATTACCCCACACCCCTCACTGTAACACTCTGATATACCCCACACCTCTCACTGTAACACTCTGATATACCCCACACCCCTCACTGTAACACTCTGATATACCCCACACTCCTCACTGTAACACTCGGATATACCCCACACCCCTCACTGTAACACTCTGATATACCCCACACTCCTCACTGTAACACTCAGATATACCCCACACCCCTCACTGTAACACACTGGTATAAATCCCTCAGTTTTCCAGCGAGGGAGGCGGGCCGAGGCGTCTGCCTGAGCCGACCATGCTAATCAACTCCAGCTGCCCCAGCTGGTTTGAATTAAAGCCACAGAGCCAGAGGCACGAAGCAGTGCTGCCGACACCCTTGGCCCTCGCACGGCAGGGCGGGCGCACACGCCGCAGTCGACAGGGCCTCCCCCGCTCCGAGATCGTCCTCCCTCCCTCTGTCCTCCCACCTCCGCATAACGTGGGGAGCAGTGCTCGCTCCCTCTCTCTGGCTGTGCTCTCCCAACCCTTCCAACTCCTCGTCCTCCTCTCGCCGCCAGCGTTACGGTAGGCTGTTCGGCCACGGGGTGCGTCGCAAGCCCCCGAGCCTGCCCAAGCGGCCGCGTGCTGTCCGACATGAGTGACTGGGTGGTTTTGGCCCCTAGTCGGATACAGGAGGGGCTTGAGGACAATTGTACTGCCATACCACCACCCCCCCCCACTCCCACCTCCACCCCACTCCCCCCACCCACCACACCAACCTACTGCTCGCCCCAAGCTGGAGTCCGCTCACTCAGCACAGACCAGGGGTTTGTTGTACCTGGGGCCTTCGTGCTAAGAGGGGTTCAGGTCTATGGCATTGAATGGAAGGGTGAGAGGGTTAGTCCGCTCCGATAGGAACAGGCTGCCCAGTGTCTGACTGTAACTGGGGGAGAGGTGGGTGAGAGGGTTAATCCCCTCCGAAAGGAACAGGCTGCCCAGTGTCTGACTGTAACTGGGGGAGAGGTGGGTGAGAGGGTTAATCCCCTCTGATAGGAACAGGCTGCCCAGAGGTTGACTGTAACTGGGGGAGAGGTGGGTGAGAGGGTTAATCCCCTCCGATAGGAACAGGCTGCCCCGGTGTCTGACTGTAACTGGGGGAGAGGCGGGTGAGAGGGTTAATCCCCTCCGATAGGAACAGGCTGCCCGGTGTCTGACTGTAACTGGGAGAGAGGTGGGTGAGAGGGTTAATCCCCTCCGATAGGAACAGGCTCTGGGGAAGAGACATTTTAGTAAAGGTTAACATTAAAAGCTATTGTTAAGTAACGGGGAGGAGCGATTGGGAAGAGCGGGCTCGGATCCAGACTCCAGCATTCTGCGCTGGGCAGGCGGCTTAATTATTAACCAGGGAGACTGGAGCCTGGAGTCTGTCCGGACCAGAACCAGGCAAGAGCAGGCAGAAAATGCCCAGAGCATGATTCCTGCTGTCACGCCACACCTTCACACTCCACAACACCCACAGAATGCCAGAAATTCCCAGTCTCGTCAGGCCTGAGGGCTGTGATTACAGACAGGCACGCAGGGTGATTGGACTGCAGCCTCTAACTTGGCACCAGTCATCAAACTCCTCTCTGTCCAAAGAGGATAACTGTCCTGCCCTGGGAGTGTTTGATGGGACAGTGTAGAGGGAGCTTTACTCTGTATCTAACCCGTGCTGTACCTGCCCTGGGAGTGTTTGATGGGACAGTGTAGGGGGAGCTTTACTCTGTATCTAACCCATGCTCTACCTGCCCTGGGAGTGTTTGATGGGACAGTGTAGAGGGAGCTTTACTCTGTATCTAACCCGTGCTCTACCTGCCCTGGGAGTGTTTGATGGGACAGTGTAGAGGGAGCTTTACTCTGTATCTAACCCATGCTGTACCTGCCCTGGGAGTGTTTGATGGGACAGTGTAGAGGGAGCTTTACTCTGTATCTAACCCGTGCTCTACCTGCCCTGGGAGTGTTTGATGGGACAGTGTAGAGGGAGCTTTACTCTGTATCTAACCCATGCTCTACCTGCCCTGGGAGTGTTTGATGGGACAGTGTAGAGGGAGCTTTACTCTGTATCTAACCCATGCTCTACCTGCCCTGGGAGTGTTTGATGGGACAGTGTAGAGGGAGCTTTACTCTGTATCTAACCCATGCTGTACCTGCACTGGGAGTGTTTGATGGGACAGTGTAGAGGGAGTTTTACTCTGTATCTAACCCGTGCTGTACCTGCCCTGGGAGTGTTTGATGGGACAGTGTAGAGGGAGCTTTACTCTGTATCTAACCCGTGCTGTACCTGCCCTGGGAGTGTTTGATGAGACAGTGTAGAGGGAGCTTTACTCTGTATCTAACCTGTGCTGTACCTGCCCTGGGAGTGTTTGATGGGACAGTGTAGAGGGAGTTTTGCTCTGTAGCTGTGTGAGATTCGAGTGGGCTGAAGTGAATCAGGCCGTGCGAGCCTCTCAGTCTCAGGGAGAATAATTTGCAGAAGTACTGCTGTGAAAACAACTGGCTCTGCAGAGAAATATTTCAAATATTTACACAGGGACCACACCAAAGGACCATGTTTAAAAAAAAACCAATTTGCCTGGTTCTGTTCTTAATTACGGCTGGAAGACAGAAACAACATTCTCCCCAACCCTGTTCAGGCAAGTTCTGCGAAAGCCTGCAATCTAGGCCAGGGGTGAAACCATGACCTTTCGATGATGTCACAGCACTGGGGCCTGTCAGACAATCCCTTGCTTTTCTTGTTTGGAAACTCAGTTGTCATCACCAAACCGCCGGGATACGGAGCCGGAAGAGCCCAGAGTCCAACCCCCCTGGTCTGTGTCTCCGTCGCTCTCCAGCTCCATCTCTCTCTCTGTCTCTCTCTGTCTGTCTCTCTTTGTCTCTCTCTCCGTCTCTCTCTCTCTCTCTCCCCGTCTCTGTCTGTCTGTCTCTCTTTGTCTCTCTCTCCGTCTGTCTCTCTCCTTCTCTCTCTCTCCCCGTCTCTAATGTCCGTCTCTCTCTCCATCTCTGTGTGTCTCACTCCCTCTGTCTCTCTCTCCCTCTGTCTGTCTCTCTCTCTCTGCCTCTCTCCGTTTCTCTCTAATCTCCATCTCTCTCTGCCTGTCTCTCTGTCTGTCTCTCTCTCTGTCTATCTGCCTCTCTCTCTCTGTCTCTCTCTCTCTATCGCCCTGTCACTATCTATCTCCCTGTCTCTGTTTCTCTGTCTCTGTGCTGAGCAAGGGGGGGATCAAAGGCCAGCATTCCCTGACCCTGGCTCCCATTCCATTCCTCTGTTCCCGTCCTGAACCCACCTGTTACCAAGTGACCGTGAGCCGACGTGCGAGATGTGGGGAGTTGATGATGCGATTAAATAGGGACACTCGGGGGAAACCGCGACCCCGCTGGTCCTTTCCCGGTGAGCCACCGACCGTACCTTGACCATGGGGTGCCCTCCCGCGGTTGCCTTCACCGCGCCGCGGCTCCCCTCTGTCTCGTAGTGCGCTCGGTGGTGAGTCTTGGGCTGAACTTCAATCTTCAACTCCAGGTGTTCGTACTGGCTGGGCAGCGGCCAGTCCAGGGGAGGCAGAGCGGAGGGCCTGCAGACATAAAGAACGTAATCAGCCTGCGATTCCTCCCACAACCTCAGACCGATCTCCAAGGGGAGAGCGTGAAGATACGAAAACAACAAACATGCCGACCTGCCAGACTATTAATCAGCCTGCCAATCACAGAATCTTACAGTGAGATATCTGTACACTGACTGGTGTCTCTCTGTCCCTCTCCCTCAGGGAGATATCTGTATACTGACTGGTGTCTCTCTGTCCCTCTCCCTCAGGGAGATATCTGTACACTGACTGGTGTCTCTCAGTCCCTCTCCCTCAGGGAGATATCTGTACACTGACTGGTGTCTCTCAGTCCCTCTCTCTCAGGGAGATATCTGTACACTGACTGGTGTGTCTCAGTCCCTCTCCCTCAGGGAGATATCTGTACACTGACTGGTGTCTCTCAGCCCCTCTCCCTCAGGGAGATATCTGTACACTGACTGGTGTCTCTCCGTCCCTCTCCCTCAGGGAGATATCTGTACACTGACTGGTGTCTCTCAGTCCCTCTCTCTCAGGGAGATATCTGTACACTGACTGGTGTGTCTCAGTCCCTCTCCCTCAGGGAGATATCTGTACACTGACTGGTGTCTCTCAGCCCCTCTCCCTCAGGGAGATATCTGTACACTGACTGGTGTCTCTCCGTCCCTCTCCCTCAGGGAGATATCTGTACACTGACTGGTGTCTCTCAGCCCCTCTCCCTCAGGGAGATATCTGTACACTGACTGGTGTCTCTCAGTCCCTCTCTCTCAGGGAGATATCTGTACACTGACTGGTGTGTCTCAGTCCCTCTCCCTCAGGGAGATATCTGTACACTGACTGGTGTCTCTCAGTCCCTCTCTCCCTCAGGGAGATATCTGTACACTGACTGGTGTCGCTCAGTCCCTCTCCCTCAGGGAGATATCTGTACACTGACTGGTGTCTCTCAGTCCCTCTCCCTCAGGGTGATATCTGTACACTGACTGGTGTCTCTCAGTCCCTCTCCCTCACGGAGATATCTGTACACTGACTGGTGTCTCTCAGTCCCTCTCCCTCAGGGAGATAGTTATACACTGACTGGTGTCTCTCAGTCACTCTCCCTCAGGGAGATATCTGTACATGGACTAGTGTCTCTCAGTCCCTCTCCCTCAGGGAGATATCTGTACACTGACTGGTGTCTCTCGCTCCCTCAGGTAGATATCTATACACTGACTGGTGTCTCTCAGTCCCTCTCCCTCAGGGAGATATCTGTACACCGACTGGTGTCTCTCAGTCTCTCTCCGTCAGTGAGCTGTGTGTACACTGACTGGTGTCTCCCAGTCCCTCTCCCTCTAGGAGATATCTGTACACTGACTGGTGTTTGTTAGTCCCTCACCCTCCAGTGTTTGATGGGACAGTGTAGGGTGAGCTTTACTCTGTATCTAACCCGTGCTGTACCTGCCCTGGGAGTATTTGATGGGACAGTGTAGGGTGAGCTTTACTCTGTATCTAACCCGTGCGGTACCTGCCCTGGGAGTGTTGGATGGGACAGTGTAGGGTGAGCTTTACTCTGTATCTAACCCGTGCTGTACCTGCCCTGGGAGTGTTTGATGGGATAATGTAGAGGGAGCTTTACTCTGTATCTAACCCGTGCTGTACCTGCCCTGGGAGTGTTTGATGGGACAGTGTAGAGGGAGCTTTACTCTGTATCTAACCCGTGCTGTACCTGCACTGGGAGTGTTTGATGGGACAGTGTAGAGGGAGCTTTACTTTGTATCTAACCCGTGCTGTACCTGCCCTGGGAGTGTTTGATGGGACAGTGTAGAGGGAGCTTTACTCTGTATCTAACCCGTGCTGTACCTGCCCTGGGAGTGTTTGATGGGACAGTGTAGAGGGAGCTTTACTTTGTATCTAACCCGTGCTGTACCTGCCCTGAGAGTGTTTGATGGGACAGTGTAGAGGGAGCTTTACTTTGTATCTAACCCGTGCTGTACCTGCCCTGAGAGTGTTTGATGGGACAGTGTAGAGGGAGCTTTACTCTGTATCTAACCCGTGATGTACCTGTCCTGTGAGTGTTTTGATGGGACAGTGTAGAGTGAGCTTTACTCTGTATCTAACCTCAACCTGAGACCTTTTACCGCAATCACCGCCGATTTATGTTACCTACCGAAAGATCGGGCTGTGACCTCCGACCCGGGCCTTGCTCCAGATGAAGGGCGAGGGGACGGTCAGGTATTCCATGGGCGCCGCGTCCTTCTTGGCCAGCTGGTGGACAGAGGGGCCTTCTTCTCCCCCCAGCCCCAGCCCCGGGTAGGGGGATCCTCCGGCCTCCCCCTCCCCCTCCTCGGCCTCGCGGAACAGGGCCACGCTCTGCTCCTGCGACGTCCTGCGGGTCTTGTGGGGGATGTCCCCGGCCACGACCACCCCATCTTCGAGCAGGAGGAGCAGCGGGGAGGAGGGGGCCTCCTGGGGCGACAGGGCCTCGTCCGTCACGCTCCCTCGGCGTGAGGGGGCAGGCGAGGGGCTGGGGGAGGGCCGGGCCGAGCCTGAGCGGTGGTTGTGCTGGTGGTGGTAGTAGTAGTAGTAGGCCTCGGGGCCTGAGTGCCGCCTCTTGCCACATGGCGAGCTGGGCCGGGAGGGCGGGCCCGAGGCCGGGGCCCGGGGGCTGAGGCGGCTGCCGTCGTCGCCACCGCCGGGCGAGGGGCAGGGCGAGCCAGGCAAGGGCCAGGCTTCGTCGGCCGGCCAGGCCCGGTAGGAGGGGGAGGCGGGGGAGGAGCCCAGGGCGAAGCGCAGGGCTGCCTCGCTCAGCTCGGGCTCCACGTCGTCGTAGACGTGGGAGGCGGAGCCGCAGGAGGAGGCAGCGTCGGAGAGCCAGCCGCGGGAGGAGAAGCTGCTGGCCGAGCTGGGGCTGAGCGAGCAGTCGCGGTAGCCGAAGGGGTCCAGGGGCAGGTAGAGGTGGTCCCGGCCGGCGGGCAGCGGGGGCAGCTGGTGCTCCGCCCAGCCCTCGGGCCCGCAGTCCTCGTCCGCCAGCTCCATCTCCTGGCTCCCGTCGCCGGGGGAGATGGCGGTGATCTGGATGCTGGGGCAGGCCAGGAATTTGCAGCCGCCCAGGTGGATCAGCCGAGCCGGCTGGCTCTCGTAGGTCTCGGCGTCGGCTGCCGGCCGGGGTGGAGGGGAGTGCATGCCGGCCCGGACTGGCGCTCGGTGACGTGGGATCCCGATCGGCCGATTGACCGTGAAGGAGGGACCTTTGCTGTAGGCCGGGGAGTCATCTGTTTCCAGATCTGCAGCGAAAGAAGAAGACAGCATTTAGCTGAGGTAGTCATCCATAAAACAACAATAACTTGCCTTTATACAGCGCCTTTTAACATTGTAAAACGTCCCAAGGCCGCTTCACAGGAGCGATTATCAAACAAAATTTGGAAGCCGAGCCCCATAACAACAGCAACAACAACTTCTATTTATATAGCGCCTTTAACGTAGTAAAACGTCCCAGGGCGCTGCACAGGAGTATTTTAAGACAACAAATTTGACACCGAGCCACATAAGGAGAAATTAGGGCAGGTGACCAAAAAGTTGGCCAAAGAGGTAGGTTTTAAGGAGCGTCTTAAAGGAGGAAAGAGAGGTAGAGAGGCGGAGAGGTTTAGGCAGGGAATTCCAGAGCTTAGGGCCCAGGCAACAGAAGGCACGGCCACCAAAGGTTGAGTGATTATAATCAGGGATCCTGAAGAGGGCAGAATTAGAGGAGCGCAGATATCTCGGGGTTGTAGGGCTGAAGATTACAGAGACAGGCGGGCGAGGCCTTGGAAGGATTTGAAAGCAAGGATGAGAATTTTGAAATCGAGGTGCTGCTTAACCGGGAGTCAATGTAAAAACAGAAAATGCTGGAAACACTCAGCAGGTCAGCCAGCATCTGTGGAGAGAGAAACAGAGTTAACGTTTCAGGTTGATGACCTTTCGTCAGAACTAGAAAAAGCTGGAGATCGAACAGGTTTTTAAGCAAGAGCAGGGGGAGGGGGGAGGGGAGGAAAGAACAAAAGGGAGTCAATGTAGGTCAGCGAGCACAGGGGTGATGGGCGAACGGGCCTTGGTGCGGGTTAGGAGCTATTAGGACAGGTGACCAAAAGCTCGGTCAAAGAGATAGGTTTGAAGGAGCGTCTTAAAGGAGGAAAGAGAGGTGGAGAGGTTTAGGGAGGGAATTCCAGAGCTTGGGGCCTCGACAGCTGAAGGCACGGCCGCCAATGGTGGAGCGATTAAAATTAGGGATGCTCAAGAGGGCAGAATTAGAGGAGTGCAGATATCTCAGGGTTGTGGGGCTGAAGGAGATTACAGAGATAGGGAGGGGCGAGGCCATGGAGGGATTTGAAAACAGGGATGAGAATTTTGAAATCGAGGCGTTGCTTAACCGGGAGCCAATGTAAGTCAGCGAACCCAGGGGTGATGGGCAAACGAGACTTGGTGCGGGTTAGGAGCTATTAGGCCAGGTGACCAAAAGCTCGGTCAAAGAGATAGGTTTGAAGGAGCGTCTTAAAGGAGGAGAGAGGCGGAGCGGTTTAGGGAGGGAATTCCAGAGCTTCGGGCCTCGACAGCTGAAGGCATGGCCGCCAATGGTGGAGCGATTAAAATCGGGGGGATGCGCGAGAGGCCAGAATTGGAGGAGTGCAGAGATCTCGGAGGGTTGTAGGGGCTGGAGGAGGTTAGGGAGGAGGCGAGGCCACGGAGGGATTTGAAAACAAGGATGAAAATTTTGAAATCGAGGCGTTGCCGGACCGGGCGCCAATGTAGGTTGGCGAGCACAGGGGTGATGGGTGAACGGGACTTGGTGCGAGTTAGGACAGGGACAGCAGAGTTTCGGATCAGCTGAAGTTTATGGAAGGTGAAGGTGACAGGCTAGCCAGAAGAACGTTGGAAATAGTCAAGTCTAGAGGTGGCGTCAGTCGGATGAGGAGGGGAGTGAGTCGGAGGGGGAGGGGGAGTCAGTCGGAGGGGGAGGGAGAGTCAGTCAAAGGAGGAGGGGAGTCAGTCGGAGGGGGAGGGGAGTCAGTCGGAGGGGGAATGGAGTCAGTGGGAGGGGGAGGGGGAGTCATTCGGGGAGAGGGGAGACAGTCGGAGGGGGAGGGGTGTCAGTCGGGGGGAGGCGGAGTCATTCGGTGGGGGAGGGGAGTCAGTCGGAGGGGGAGGGGAGTCAGTCGGAGGGGGAGGGGAGTCAGTCGGAGGGGGAGGGGGAGTCAGTCGGAGGGGGAGGGGGTGTCAGTCGGAGGGGGAAGGGTGTCAGTCGGAGGGGGAAGGGTGTCAGTCGGAGGGGGAAGGGTGTCAGTCGGAGGGGGAGTCAGTCGGAGAGGGAGGGGAGTCAGTCGGCGGGGGAGGGGCGTCAGTCGGAGAGGGAGCGGGAGTCAGTCGGAGGGGGAGGGGGAGTCAGTCGAAGGGGGGGCGTCAGTCGAAGGGGGAGGGGAGTCAGTCGGTGGGGGAGGAGGAGAGAGTCGGAGGGGGAGGGGGAGTCAGTCGGAGGGGGAGGGGCATCAGTCGGAGGGGGAGGGGCGTCAGTCGGAGGGGGAGGGGCGTCAGTCGGAGGGGGGCGTCAGTCGGAGGGGGAGGGGCGTCAGTCGCAGGGGGAGGGGCGTCAGTCGGAGGGGGAGGGGCGTCAGTCGGAGGAGGAGGGGCGTCAGTCGGAGGGGGAGGGGCGTCAGTCGGAGGGGGAGGGGCGTCAGTCGGAGGGGGCGGGGCGTCAGTCGGGGGGGGAGGGGCGTCAGTCGGAGGGGAGGGGCGTCAGTCGGAGGGGGAGGGGCGTCAGTCGGAGGGGGAGGGGCGTCAGTCGGAGGGGGAGGGGTGTCAGTCGGAGGGGGAGGGGCGTCAGTCGGAGGGGGAGGGTCGTCAGTCGGAGGGGGAGGGTCGTCAGTCGGAGGGGGAGGGTCGTCAGTCGGAGGGGGAGGGTCGTCAGTCATGGGGGAGGGGCGTCAGTCGGAGGGGGAGGAGAGTCAGTCGGAGGGGGAGGGGCGTCAGTCAGAGGGGGGAGCGTCAGTCGGATGGGGAGGGTCGTCAGTCGGAGGGGGAGGAGCGTCAGTCGGAGGGGGAGGGGCGTCAGTCGGAGGGGGAGGGGAGTCAGTCGGAGGGGGAGGGTGAGTCAGTCGCAGGGGGAGGGGTGAGTCAGTCGGAGGGGAGGGGAGTCAGTCGGAGGGAGGCGAAGTCAGTCGGAGGGAGGCGGAATCAGTCGGAGGGGGAGGGGTTTCAGTCGGGGGTGAGGGGAGTCAGTCGGCGGGGGAGAGGGAGTCAGTCGGAGGGGGAGGGGCGTCAGTCGGAGGGGGAGGGGCATCAGTCGGAGGGGGAGGGGCGTCAGTCGGAGGGGGAGGGGCGTCAGTCGGAGGGGGAGGTGAGTCAGTCGGAGGGGGAGGTGAGTCAGTCGGAGGGGGAGGTGAGTCAGTCGGAGGGGGCGTCAGTCGGAGGGTGAGGGGGAGTCAAGCCGAGGGGGGAGGGGAAGGGGAGTCAGTCGTAGGGGGAGGGGTGTCAGTCGGAGGGGGGAGGGGAGTCAGTCAGAGGGGGAGGGGTGTCAGTCGGAGGGGGAGGGGCGTCAGTCAGAGTGGGAGGGGCGTCAGTCAGAGGGGGATGGGAGTCTGTCGGGTGGGGAGTGGAGTCAGTCGGAGGGGGAGGGGGAGTCAGTCGGAGGGGGATGGGGTGTCAGTCGGAGGGGGAGGGGGTGTCAGTCGGGGGGAGGGGAGACAGTCGGAAGGGGAGGGGTGTCAGTCGGAGGGGGAGGGCAGTCAGTCGGAGGGTGTGGGGAGTCAGTCGGAGGGGGAGGGGGAGGGGAGTCAGTCGGAGGGGGAATGGAGTCAGTGGGAGGGGGAGGGGGAGTCATTCGGGGAGAGGGGAGACAGTCGGAGGGGGAGGGGTGTCAGTCGGGGGGAGGCGGAGTCATTCGGTGGGGGAGGGGAGTCAGTCGGAGGGGGAGGGGAGTCAGTGGGAGGGGGAGGGGAGTCAGTCGGAGGGGGAGGGGGAGTCAGTCGGAGGGGGAGGGGGTGTCAGTCGGAGGGGGAAGGGTGTCAGTCGGAGGGGGAAGGGTGTCAGTCGGAGGGGGAAGGGTGTCAGTCGGAGGGGGAGTCAGTCGGAGAGGGAGGGGAGTCAGTCGGCGGGGGAGGGGCGTCAGTCGGAGAGGGAGCGGGAGTCAGTCGGAGGGGGAGGGGGAGTCAGTCGAAGGGGGGGGCGTCAGTCGAAGGGGGAGGGGAGTCAGTCGGTGGGGGAGGAGGAGAGAGTCGGAGGGGGAGGGGGAGTCAGTCGGACGGGGAGGGGCATCAGTCGGAGGGGGAGGGGCGTCAGTCGGAGGGGGAGGGGCGTCAGTCGGAGGGGGGGCGTCAGTCGGAGGGGGAGGGGCGTCAGTCGCAGGGGGAGGGGCGTCAGTCGGAGGGGGAGGGGCGTCAGTCGGAGGGGGAGGGGCGTCAGTCGGAGGGGGAGGGGCGTCAGTCGGAGGGGGAGGGGCGTCAGTCGGAGGGGGAGGGGCGTCAGTCGGAGGGGGAGGGGCGTCAGTCGGAGGGGGAGGGGCGTCAGTCGGAGGGGGAGGGTCGTCAGTCGGAGGGGGAGGGTCGTCAGTCGGAGGGGGAGGGTCGTCAGTCGGAGGGGGAGGGTCGTCAGTCATGGGGGAGGGGCGTCAGTCGGAGGGGGAGGAGAGTCAGTCGGAGGGGGAGGGGCGTCAGTCAGAGGGGGGAGCGTCAGTCGGATGGGGAGGGTCGTCAGTCGGAGGGGGAGGAGCGTCAGTCGGAGGGGGAGGGGCGTCAGTCGGAGGGGGAGGGGAGTCAGTCGGAGGGGGAGGGTGAGTCAGTCGGAGGGGGAGGGGTGAGTCAGTCGGAGGGGAGGGGAGTCAGTCGGAGGGAGGCGAAGTCAGTCGGAGGGAGGCGGAGTCAGTCGGAGGGGGAGGGGTTTCAGTCGGGGGTGAGGGGAGTCAGTCGGCGGGGGAGAGGGAGTCAGTCGGAGGGGGAGGGGCGTCAGTCGGAGGGGGAGGGGCATCAGTCGGAGGGGGAGGGGCGTCAGTCGGAGGGGGAGGGGCGTCAGTCGGAGGGGGAGGGGCGTCAGTCGGAGGGGGAGGTGAGTCAGTCGGAGGGGGAGGTGAGTCAGTCGGAGGGGGAGGTGAGTCAGTCGGAGGGGGCGTCAGTCGGAGGGTGAGGGGGAGTCAAGCCGAGGGGGGAGGGGAAGGGGAGTCAGTCGTAGGGGGAGGGGTGTCAGTCGGAGGGGGGAGGGGAGTCAGTCAGAGGGGGCGGGGTGTCAGTCGGAGGGGGAGGGGCGTCAGCCAGAGTGGGAGGGGCGTCAGTCAGAGGGGGATGGGAGTCTGTCGGGTGGGGAGGGGAGTCAGTCGGAGGGGGAGGGGGAGTCAGTCGGAGGGGGATGGGGTGTCAGTCGGAGGGGGAGGGGGTGTCAGTCGGGGGGAGGGGAGACAGTCGGAAGGGGAGGGGTGTCAGTCGGAGGGGGAGGGCAGTCAGTCGGAGGGTGTGGGGAGTCAGTCGGAGGGGGAGGGGAGTCAGTCGGAGGGGGAATGGAGTCAGTGGGAGGGGGAGGGGGAGTCATTCGGGGAGAGGGGAGACAGTCGGAGGGGGAGGGGTGTCAGTCGGGGGGAGGCGGAGTCATTCGGTGGGGGAGGGGAGTCAGTCGGAGGGGGAGGGGAGTCAGTCGGAGGGGGAGGGGAGTCAGTCGGAGGGGGAGGGGGAGTCAGTCGGAGGGGGAGGGGGTGTCAGTCGGAGGGGGAAGGGTGTCAGTCGGAGGGGGAAGGGTGTCAGTCGGAGGGGGAAGGGTGTCAGTCGGAGGGGGAGTCAGTCGGAGAGGGAGGGGAGTCAGTCGGCGGGGGAGGGGCGTCAGTCGGAGAGGGAGCGGGAGTCAGTCGGAGGGGGAGGGGGAGTCAGTCGAAGGGGGGGCGTCAGTCGAAGGGGGAGGGGAGTCAGTCGGTGGGGGAGGAGGAGAGAGTCGGAGGGGGAGGGGGAGTCAGTCGGAGGGGGAGGGGCGTCAGTCGGAGGGGGAGGGGCGTCAGTCGGAGGGGGAGGGGCGTCAGTCGGAGGGGGGGCGTCAGTCGGAGGGGGAGGGGCGTCAGTCGCAGGGGGAGGGGCGTCAGTCGGAGGGGGAGGGGCGTCAGTCGGAGGGGGAGGGGCGTCAGTCGGAGGGGGTGGGGCGTCAGTCGGGGGGGGGAGGGGCGTCAGTCGGGGGGGAGGGGCGTCAGTCGGAGGGGGAGGGGCGTCAGTCGGAGGGGGAGGGGCGTCAGTCGGAGGGGGAGGGGCGTCAGTCGGAGGGGGAGGGGCGTCAGTCGGAGGGGGAGGGGCGTCAGTCGGAGGGGGAGGGTCGTCAGTCGGAGGGGGAGGGTCGTCAGTCGGAGGGGGAGGGTCGTCAGTCGGAGGGGGAGGGTCGTCAGTCATGGGGGAGGGGCGTCAGTCGGAGGGGGAGGAGAGTCAGTCGGAGGGGGAGGGGCGTCAGTCAGAGGGGGGAGCGTCAGTCGGATGGGGAGGGTCGTCAGTCGGAGGGGGAGGAGCTTCAGTCGGAGGGGGAGGGGCGTCAGTCGGAGGGGGAGGGGAGTCAGTCGGAGGGGGAGGGTGAGTCAGTCGGAGGGGGAGGGGTGAGTCAGTCGGAGGGGAGGGGAGTCAGTCGGAGGGAGGCGAAGTCAGTCGGAGGGAGGCGGAGTCAGTCGGAGGGGGAGGGGTTTCAGTCGGGGGTGAGGGGAGTCAGTCGGCGGGGGAGAGGGAGTCAGTCGGAGGGGGAGGGGCGTCAGTCGGAGGGGGAGGGGCGTCAGTCGGAGGGGGAGGGGCGTCAGTCGGAGGGGGAGGGGCGTCAGTCGGAGGGGGAGGTGAGTCAGTCGGAGGGGGAGGTGAGTCAGTCGGAGGGGGAGTTGAGTCAGTCGGAGGGGGCGTCAGTCGGAGGGTGAGGGGGAGTCAAGCCGAGGGGGGAGGGGAAGGGGAGTCAGTCGTAGGGGGAGGGGTGTCAGTCGGAGGGGGGAGGGGAGTCAGTCAGAGGGGGAGGGGTGTCAGTCGGAGGGGGAGGGGCGTCAGTCAGAGTGGGAGGGGCGTCAGTCAGAGGGGGATGGGAGTCTGTCGGGTGGGGAGGGGAGTCAGTCGGAGGGGGAGGGGGAGTCAGTCGGAGGGGGATGGGGTGTCAGTCGGAGGGGGAGGGGGTGTCAGTCGGGGGGAGGGGAGACAGTCAGAAGGGGAGGGGTGTCAGTCGGAGGGGGAGGGCAGTCAGTCGGAGGGTGTGGGGAGTCAGTCGGAGGGGGAGGGGAGTCAGTCGGAGGGGGAATGGAGTCAGTGGGAGGGGGAGGGGGAGTCATTCGGGGAGAGGGGAGACAGTCGGAGGGGGAGGGGTGTCAGTCGGGGGGAGGCGGAGTCATTCGGTGGGGGAGGGGAGTCAGTCGGAGGGGGAGGGGAGTCAGTCGGAGGGGGAGGGGAGTCAGTCGGAGGGGGAGGGGGAGTCAGTCGGAGGGGGAGGGGGTGTCAGTCGGAGGGGGAAGGGTGTCAGTCGGAGGGGGAAGGGTGTCAGTCGGAGGGGGAAGGGTGTCAGTCGGAGGGGGAGTCAGTCGGAGAGGGAGGGGAGTCAGTCGGCGGGGGAGGGGCGTCAGTCGGAGAGGGAGCGGGAGTCAGTCGGAGGGGGAGGGGGAGTCAGTCGAAGGGGGGGGCGTCAGTCGAAGGGGGAGGGGAGTCAGTCGGTGGGGGAGGAGGAGAGAGTCGGAGGGGGAGGGGGAGTCAGTCGGAGGGGGAGGGGCATCAGTCGGAGGGGGAGGGGCGTCAGTCGGAGGGGGAGGGGCGTCAGTCGGAGGGGGGGCGTCAGTCGGAGGGGGAGGGGCGTCAGTCGCAGGGGGAGGGGCGTCAGTCGGAGGGGGAGGGGCGTCAGTCGGAGGGGGAGGGGCGTCAGTCGGAGGGGGAGGGGCGTCAGTCGGAGGGGGAGGGGCGTCAGTCGGAGGGGGCGGGGCGTCAGTCGGGGGGGAGGGGCGTCAGTCGGGGGGGAGGGGCGTCAGTCGGAGGGGGAGGGGCGTCAGTCGGAGGGGGAGGGGCGTCAGTCGGAGGGGGGGCGTCAGTCGGAGGGGGAGGGGCGTCAGTCGCAGGGGGAGGGGCGTCAGTCGGAGGGGGAGGGGGAGTCAGTCGGAGGGGGAGGGGCATCAGTCGGAGGGGGAGGGGCGTCAGTCGGAGGGGGAGGGGCGTCAGTCGGAGGGGGGCGTCAGTCGGAGGGGGAGGGGCGTCAGTCGCAGGGGGAGGGGCGTCAGTCGGAGGGGGAGGGGCGTCAGTCGGAGGGGGAGGGGCGTCAGTCGGAGGGGGAGGGGCGTCAGTCGGAGGGGGAGGGGCGTCAGTCGGAGGGGGCGGGGCGTCAGTCGGGGGGGAGGGGCGTCAGTCGGGGGGGAGGGGCGTCAGTCGGAGGGGGAGGGGCGTCAGTCGGAGGGGGAGGGGCGTCAGTCGGAGGGGGAGGGGTGTCAGTCGGAGGGGGAGGGGCGTCAGTCGGAGGGGGAGGGTCGTCAGTCGGAGGGGGAGGGTCGTCAGTCGGAGGGGGAGGGTCGTCAGTCATGGGGGAGTGGCGTCAGTCGGAGGGAGAGGAGAGTCAGTCGGAGGGGGAGGGGCGTCAGTCAGAGGGGGGAGCGTCAGTCGGATGGGGAGGGTCGTCAGTCGGAGGGGGAGGAGCGTCAGTCGGAGGGGGAGGGGCGTCAGTCGGAGGGGGAGGGGAGTCAGTCGGAGGGGGAGGGTGAGTCAGTCGGAGGGGGAGGGGTGAGTCAGTCGGAGGGGAGGGGAGTCAGTCGGAGGGAGGCGAAGTCAGTCGGAGGGAGGCGGAGTCACTCGGAGGGGGAGGGGTTTCAGTCGGGGGTGAGGGGAGTCAGTCGGCGGGGGAGAGGGAGTCAGTCGGAGGGGGAGGGGCGTCAGTCGGAGGGGGAGGGGCATCAGTCGGAGGGGGAGGGGCGTCAGTCAGAGGGGGAGGGCGTCAGTCGGAGGGGGAGGTGAGTCAGTCGGAGGGGGAGGTGAGTCAGTCGGAGGGGGAGGTGAGTCAGTCGGAGGGGGCTTCAGTCGGAGGGAGAGGGGGAGTCAAGCCGAGGGGGGAGGGGAAGGGGAGTCAGTCGTAGGGGGAGGGGTGTCAGTCGGAGGGGGGAGGGGAGTCAGTCAGAGGGGGAGGGGTGTCAGTCGGAGGGGGAGGGGCGTCAGTCAGAGTGGGAGGGGCGTCAGTCAGAGGGGGATGGGAGTCTGTCGGGTGGGGAGGGGAGTCTGTCGGGTGGGGAGGGGAGTCAGTCGGAGGGGGAGGGGGAGTCAGTCGGAGGGGGATGGGGTGTCAGTCGGAGGGGGAGGGGGTGTCAGTCGGGGGGAGGGGAGACAGTCGGAAGGGGAGGGGTGTCAGTCGGAGGGGGAGGGCAGTCAGTCGGAGGGTGTGGGGAGTCAGTCGGAGGGGGAGGGGAGTCAGTCGGAGGGGGAATGGAGTCAGTGGGAGGGGGAGGGGAGTCATTCGGGGAGAGGGGAGACAGTCGGAGGGGGAGGAGTGTCAGTCGGGGGGAGGCGGAGTCATTCGGTGGGGGAGGGGAGTCAGTCGGAGGGGGAGGGGAGTCAGTCGGAGGGGGAGGGGAGTCAGTCGGAGGGGGAGGGGGAGTCAGTCGGAGGGGGAGGGGGTGTCAGTCGGAGGGGGAAGGGTGTCAGTCGGAGGGGGAAGGGTGTCAGTCGGAGGGGGAAGGGTGTCAGTCGGAGGGGGAGTCAGTCGGAGAGGGAGGGGCGTCAGTCGGAGGGGGAGGGGCGTCAGTCGGAGGGGGCGGGGCGTCAGTCGGAGGGGGAGGGGCGTCAGTCGGAGGGGGAGGGGCGTCAGTCGGGGGGGAGGGGCGTCAGTCGGGGGGGAGGGGCGTCAGTCGGAGGGGGAGGGGCGTCAGTCGGAGGGGGAGGGGCGTCAGTCGGAGGGGGAGGGGCGTCAGTCGGAGGGGGAGTGGCGTCAGTCGGAGGGGGAGGAGAGTCAGTCGGAGGGGGAGGGGCGTCAGTCAGAGGGGGGAGCGTCAGTCGGATGGGGAGGGTCGTCAGTCGGAGGGGGAGGAGCGTCAGTCGTAGGGGGAGGGGCGTCAGTCGGAGGGGGAGGGGAGTCAGTCGGAGGGGGAGGGTGAGTCAGTCGGAGGGGGAGGGGTGAGTCAGTCGGAGGGGAGGGGAGTCAGTCGGAGGGAGGCGAAGTCAGTCGGAGGGAGGCGGAGTCAGTCGGAGGGGGAGGGGTTTCAGTCGGGGGTGAGGGGAGTCAGTCGGCGGGGGAGAGGGAGTCAGTCGGAGGGGGAGGGGCGTCAGTCGGAGGGGGAGGGGCATCAGTCGGAGGGGGAGGGGCGTCAGTCGGAGGGGGAGGGGCGTCAGTCGGAGGGGGAGGTGAGTCAGTCGGAGGGGGAGGTGAGTCAGTCGGAGGGGGAGGTGAGTCAGTCGGAGGGGGCGTCAGTCGGAGGGTGAGGGGGAGTCAAGCCGAGGGGGGAGGGGAAGGGGAGTCAGTCGTAGGGGGAGGGGTGTCAGTCGGAGGGGGGAGGGGAGTCAGTCAGAGGGGGAGGGGTGTCAGTCGGAGGGGGAGGGGCGTCAGTCAGAGTGGGAGGGGCGTCAGTCAGAGGGGGATGGGAGTCTGTCGGGTGGGGAGGGGAGTCAGTCGGAGGGGGAGGGGGAGTCAGTCGGAGGGGGATGGGGTGTCAGTCGGAGGGGGAGGGGGTGTCAGTCGGGGGGAGGGGAGACAGTCGGAAGGGGAGGGGTGTCAGTCGGAGGGGGAGGGCAGTCAGTCGGAGGGTGTGGGGAGTCAGTCGGAGGGGGAGGGGGAGTCAGTCGGAGGGGGAGGGGGTGTCAGTCGGAGGGGAATGGTGTCAGTCGGAGGGGGAAGGGTCTCAGTCGGAGGGGGAGGCGGAGTCAGTCGGAGAGGGAGGGGAGTCAGTCGGAGGGGGGGCGTCAGTCGGAGAGGGAGCGGGAGTCAGTCGGAGGGGGAGGGGGAGTCAGTCAAAGGGGGAGGGGCGTCAGTCGAAGGGGGAGGGGAGTCAGTCGGAGGGGGAGGGGGGAGTCAGTCGGTGGGGGAGGAGGATAGAGTCGGAGGGGGAGGGGGGAGTCAGTCGGAGGGGGAGGGGCGTCAGTCGGAGGGGGAGGGGCGTCAGTCGGAGGGGGAGGGGCGTCAGTCGGAGGGGGAGGGGCCTCAGCCGGAGGGGGAGGGGCGTCAGTCGGAGGGGGAGGGGCGTCAGTCGGAGGGGGAGGGGCGTCAGTCGGAGGGGCGTCAGTCGGAGGGGAGGGGCGTCAGTCGGATGGGGAGGGGCGTCAGTCGGAGGGGGAGGGGCGTCAGTCGGCGGGGGAGGGGCGTCAGTCGGAGGGGGAGGGGCGTCAGTCGGAGGGGGAGGGGCGTCAGTCGGAGGGGGAGGGGCGTCAGTCGGAGGGGGAGGGTCATCAGTCGGAGGGGGAGGGTCGTCAGTCGGAGGGGGAGGGTCGTCAGTCGGAGCGGGAGGGGCGTCAGTCGGATGGGGAGGAGAGTCAGTCGGAGGGGGAGGGGCGTCAGTCGGAGGGGAGGGGCGTCAGTCGGAGGGGGAGGGGCGTCAGTCGGAGGGGGAGGGGTGTCAGTCGAAGCGGCGTCAGTCGGAGGGGGAGGGGCGTCAGTCGGAGGGGGAGAGGCGTCAGTCGGAGGGGGAGGGGCGTCAGTCGGAGGGGGAGGGGCGTCAGTCGGAGGGGGAGGGGCGTCAGTCGGAGGGGGAGGGGCGTCAGTCGGAAGGGGAGGGGCGTCAGTCGGAGGGGGAGGGGCGTCAGTCGGAGGGGGAGGGGCGTCAGTCGGAGGGGGAGCGGCGTCAATCGGAGGGGGAGCGGCGTCAGTCGGAGGGGAACGGGCGTCAGACGGAGCGGGAGGGGCGTCAGTCGGAGAGGGAGGGGCGTCAGTCGGAGGGGGAGCGGCGTCAGTCGGAGGGAGAAGGGCGTCAGTCGGAGGGGGAGGGGCGTCAGTCGAAAGGGGAGGGGCGTCAGTCGGAGAGGGAGGGGCGTCAGTCTGAGGGGGAGTCAGTCGGAGGGGGAGGTGGAGTCAGTCGGAGGGGGAGGGGGAGTCAGTCGGAGGGGGAGTCAGTCGGGGGGGAGGGGTGTCAGTCGGAGGGGGAGGGGGAGTCAATCGGAGGGGGAGGGGTAGTCAGTCGGAGGGGGAGCGTCGTCAGTCGGAGGGGGAGGGGCGTCAGTCGGAGGGGGAGGGGCGTCAGTCGGAGGGGGAGGGGCGTCAGTCGGAGGGGGAGGGGCGTCAGTCGGAGGGGGAGGGGCGTCAGTCGGAGGGGGAGGGGCGTCAGTCGGAGGGGGAGGGGCGTCAGTCGGAGGGGGAGGGGCGTCAGTCGGAGCGGGAGTGGGAGGGGGAGTCAGTCCGAGGGGGAGGGGGAGTCAGTCGGAGGGGGAGGGGGAGTCAGTCGGAGCGGGAGGGGGAGTCAGTTGGAGGGGGAGGGGAGTCAGTTGGAGGGAGGCGGAGTCAGTCGGAGGGGGAGGGGTTTCAGTCGGAGGGGGAGGGGATGGGGGCGTCAGTCAGAGGGTGAGGGGGAGTCAGGCTGAGGGGGGAGGGGGAGGGGAGTCAGTCGGAGGGCGAGAGGGAGTCAATCGGAGGGGGAGGGGAGTCAGTCGGAGGGGGAGGGGCGTCAGTCGGAGGGTGAGTGGAGTCAGTCGGAGGGGGAGGGGAGTCAGTCGGAGGGGGAGGGGAGTCAGTCGGAGGGGGAGGGGAGTCAGTCGGAGGGGGAGGGGAGTCAGTCGGAGGGGGAGGGGAGTCAGTCGGAGGGGGAGGGGTGTCAGTCGGAGGGGGGAGGGGAGTCAGTCGGGGGGAGGGGAGACAGTCGGAAGGGGAGGGGTGTCAGTCGGAGGGGGAGGGGAGTCGGTCGGAGGGGGAGGGGAGTCAGTCGCAGGGGGAATGGAGTCAGTCGGAGGGGGAGGGGAGTCAGTCACAGGGGGAATGGAGTCAGTCGGAGGGGGAGGGGGAGTCAGTCGGAGGGGGAGGGGGAGTCATTCGTGGAGAGGGGAGTCAGTCGGAGGGGGAAGGGTGTCAGTCAGAGGGGGAGGGGGAGTCAGTCGGAGGGGGAGGGATGTCAGTCGGGCGGGAGCGGTGACAGTCGGAGGGGGAGGGGCTGTCAGTCGGAGGGGAGGGGGTGTCAGTCGGAAGGGGGAGGCGGAGTCAGTCGGAGAGGGAGGGTGAGTCAGTCGGAGGGGGAGTCAGTCGGAGCAGGAGAGGAGTCAGTCAGGGGGAGGGGGAGTCAGTCGGAGGGGGAGGGGGAGTCAGTCGGAGGGGGAGTCAGTCGGAGAGGGAGGGGGAGTCAGTCGGAGGGGGAGGGGTGTCAGTCGGAGGGGGAGGGTGAGTCAGTCGGAGGGGCAGTCAGTCGGAGAGGGAGGGGGAGTCAGTCAGACAGGGAGGGGGAGTCAGTCGGAGGGGGAGGGGGAGTCCGTCGGAGGGGGAGGGGGAGTCAGTCGGAGGGGGAGGGGAGACAGTCGGAGGGGGGGGTCAGTCAGAGGGGGAGGGGGAGTCAGTCGGTGGGGGAGGGCTGTCAGTCGGAGGGGGAGGGGAGTCAGTCGGAGGGGGAGGGGAGTCAGTCGGAGGGGGAGGGTGAGTCAGTCGGAGGGGGAGGGGAGTCATTCGGAGGGAGGCGGAGTCAGTCGGAGGGGGAGGGGTTTCAGTCGGAGGGGGAGGGGAGTCAGTCAGAGGGGGAAGGGACTCAGTCGGAGGGGGAGGGTGTGTCAGTCGGCGGGGGAGAGGGAGTCAGTCGGAGGGGGAGGGGCGTCAGTCGGAGGGGGAGTCAGTCGGGGGGAGGGGTGTCAGTCAGAGGGGGGGTGTCAGTCGGAGGGGGAGGGGGAGTCAGTCGGAGGGGAGTCAGTCGGAGGGGGAGGGTCGTCAGTCGGAGGGGGAGGGGCGTCAGTCGGAGGGGATGGGCGTCAGTCGGAGGGGCGTCAGTCGGAGGGGAAGGGGCGTCAGTCGGAGGGGGAGGGGCGTCAGTCAGAAGGGGAGGGGCGTCAGTCGGAGGGGGCGTCAGTCGGAGGGGGAGGGGCGTCAGTCGGAGGGGGTGGGGCGCCAGTCGGAGGGGGAGGGGCGCCAGTCGGAGGGGAGGGGCGCCAGTCGGAGGGGGAGGGGCGCCAGTCGGAGGGGGAGGGGGAGTCAGTCGGAGGGGGCGGGGGTGTCAGTCGGAGGGGGAGGGGGAGTCAGTCGGAGGGGGAGGGGGAGTCAGTCGGAGGGGGAGGGGTTTCAGTCGGAGGGGGAGGGGGCGGGGGATGGGGCGTCAGTCGGAGGGTGAGGGGGAGTCAGGCTGAGGGGGGAGGGGGTGGGGAGTCAGTCGGAGGGCGAGAGGGAGTCAATCGGAGGGGGAGGGGAGTCAGTCAGAGGGGGAGGGGCGTCAGTCGGGGGGGAGTGGAGTCAGTCAGAGGGGGAGGTGAGTCAGTTAGAGGGAGAGGGGCGTCAGTCGGAGGGGGAGTGGAGTCAGTCGGAGGGGGAGGGGAGTCCGTCGGAGGGGGAGGGGTGTCAGTCGGAGGGGGAGGGGTGTCAGTCGGAGGGGGGAGGGGAGTCAGTCGGAGGGGGGAGGGGAGACAGTCGGAAGGGGAGGGGTGTCAGTCAGAGGGGGAGGGGAGTCAGTCGGAGGGGGAGGGGAGTCAGTCGCAGGGGAATGGAGTCAGTCGGAGGGGGAGGGGAGTCAGTCGCAGGGGGAATGGAGTCAGTCGGAGGGGGAGGGGGAGTCAGTCGGAGGGGGAGGGGGAGTCATTCGTGGAGACGGGAGTCAGTCGGAGGGGGAAGGGTGTCAGTCAGAGGGGGAGGGGGAGTCAGTCGGAGGGGGAGGGATGTCAGTCGGGGGGAAGTGTGTCAGTCGGGTGGGAGCGGTGACAGTCGGAGGGGGAGGGGCTGTCAGTCGGAGGGGAGGGGGTGTCAGTCGGAAGGGGGAGGCGGAGTCAGTCGGAGGGGGAGGGTGAGTCAGTCGGAGGGGGAGGGGGAGTCAGTCGGAGCAGGAGAGGAGTCAGTCAGGGGGGAGGGGGAGGGGGAGTCAGTCAGGGGGGAGGGGGAGTCAGTCGGAGTGGGAGGGGGAGGTCAGTCGGAGGGGGAGTCAGTCGGAGAGGGAGGGGGAGTCAGTCGGAGGGCTGTCAGTCGGAGGGGGAGGGGAAGTCAGTCGGATGGGGAGTCAGTCAGAGGGGGAGGGGGAGTCAGTCGGTGGGGGAGGGGAGACAGTCGGAGGGGGGTGTCAGTCAGAGGGGGAGGGGGATCCAGTCGGAGGGGGAGGGGAGACAGTCGGGGGGGGAGGGGAGACAGTCGGGGGGGGGTCAGTCAGAGGGGGAGGGGGAGTCAGTCGGAGGGGAGGGGAGACAGTCGGAGGGGGGGTCAGTCAGAGGGGGAGGGTGAGTCAGTCGGAGGGGGAGGGTGAGTCAGTCGGAGGGGGAGGGGTGAATCAGTCGGAGGGGGAGGGGAGTCATTCGGAGGGAGGCGGAGTCAGTCGGAGGGGCAGGGGTTTCAGTCGGAGGGGGAGGGGAGTCAGTCGGAGGGGGAAGGGAGTCAGTCGGAGGGGGAGGGTGAGTCAGTCGGCGGGGGAGAGGCAGTCAGTCGGAGGGGGAGGGGCGTCAGTCGGAGGGGGAGGGGCGTCAGTCGGAGGGGGAGGGGCGTCAGCCGGAGGGGGAGGGGCGTCAGCCGGAGGGGGAGGGGCGTCAGCCGGAGGGGGAGGGGCGTCAGTCGGAGGGGGAGGGGCGTCAGTCGGAGGGGGAGGGGCGTCAGTCGGAGGGGGAGGAGCGTCAGTCGGAGGGGGAGGGGCGTCAGTCGGAGGGGGAGGGGCGTCAGTCGGAGGGGGAGGGGCGTCAGTCGGAGGGGGAGGGGTGTCAGTCGGAGGGGGGGCGTCAGTCGGAGGGGGAGGGGCGTCAGTCGGAGGGGGAGGGGCGTCAGTCGGAGGGGGAGGGGCGTCAGTCGGAGGGGAGGGGCGTCAGTCGGAGGGGGAGGGGCGCCAGTCGGAGGGGGAGGGGCGTCAGTCGGAGGGGGAGGGGCGTCAGTCGGAGGCGTCAGTCGGAGGGGGAGGGGCGTCAGTCGGAGGGGGAGGGGCGTCAGTCGGAGGGGGAGGGGCGTCAGTCGGAGGGGGAGTGGCGTCAGTCGGAGGGGGAGGGGCGTCAGTCGGAGGGGGCGGGGCGTCAGTCGGAGGGGGAGGGGCGTCAGTCGGAGGGGGAGGGGCGTCAGTCGGAGGGGGAGGCGCGTCAGTCGGAGGGGGAGGCGCGTGAGTCGGAGGGGGAGGCGCGTCAGTCGGAGGGGGAGGGGCGTCAGTCGGAGGGGGAAGGGCGTCTGTCGGAGGGGGCGGTGGAGGGGGCGTCAGTCGGAGGGTGAGGGGGAGTCAAGCCGAGGGGGGAGGGGGAGGGGAATCAGTCGGAGGGGGAGGGGAGTCAGTCGGAGGTGGAGGGGTGTCAGTCGGAGGGGGAGGGGAGTTAGTCGGAGGGGGAGGGGTGTCAGTCGGAGGGGGAGGGGCGTCAGTCAGAGGGGGAGGGCTGTCAGTCGGAGGGGGAGGGGCGTCAGTCAGAGGGGGAGGGGCGTCAGTCGGAGGGGATGGGAGTCTGTCGGATGGGGAGGGATAGTCAGGCGGAGGGGGAGTGGAGTCAGTCGGAGGAGGAGGGGGAGTAAGCCGGAGGGGGAGGGAGTCAGTCGGATGAGGAGGGGAGTCAGTCGGAGGGGGAGGGGGAGTCAGTCGGAGGGGGAGGGGGAGTCAGTCGGAGAGGGAGGGTTTCAGTCGGAGGGGGAGGCGGAGTCAGTCGGAGGGGGAGGGGGAGTCAGTCGGAGGGGGAAGGGTGTCAGTCGGAGGGTGAAGGGTGTCAGTCAGAGGGGGTGGGGGAGTCAGTCGGAGAGGGAGGGTTTCAGTCGGAGGGGGAGGCGGAGTCAGTCGGAGGGGGAGGGGGAGTCAGTCGGAGGGGGAAGGGTGTCAGTCGGAGGGGGAAGGGTGTCAGTCGGAGGGGGTGGGGGAGTCAGTCGGAGAGGGAGGGTTTCAGTCGGAGGGGGAGGCGGAGTCAGTCGGAGGGGGAGGGATGTCAGTCGGGGGGGAAGGGTGTCAGTCGGGTGGGAGCGGTGACAGTCGGAGGGGGAGGGGCTATCAGTCAGAGGGGGATGGGTTAGTCAGTCAGAGGGGGCGGTGGACTCAGTCGCAGAGGGAGAGGGAGTCAGTCGGCGGGGTAGGGGTGTCAGTCGGGGAGAGGGGAGACAGTCGGAGGGGGAGGGGTGTCAGTCGGGGGGAGGGTGAGTCAGTCGGAGAGGGAGGGGTGTCAGTCGGAGGGGAAGGGTGTCAGTCGGAGGGGGAGGGGTTAGTCAGTCGGAGAGGGTGGGGTTAGTCAGTCAGAGGGGGCGGTGGAGTCAGTCGGAGAGGGAGAGGGAGTCCGTGGGCGGGGTAGGGGTGTCAGTCGGGGAGAGGGGAGACAGTCGGAGGGGGAGGGGTGTCAGTCGGGGGGGAGCCGGAGTCAGTCGGAGGCGGAGGGTGAGTCAGTCGGAGAGGGAGGGGTGTCAGTCGGAGGGGGAGGGGCGTCAGTCGGAGTGGGAGGGGGAGCCAGTTGGAGGGGGAGTCAGTCGGAGGGGGAAGGGTGTCATTCGGAGGGGGTGGGTGTCAGTCGGGGGGGAGCGGAGACAGTCGGAGGGGGAGGGGGAGTCAGTCGGAGGGGGAGGGGTGTCCGTCGGAGGGGGTGGGGGTGTCAGTCGGAGGGGGAGGGGGTGTCAGTCGGAGGGGGAGGGGGTGTCAGTCGGAGGGGGATGGGTGTCAGTCGGAGGGGGATGGGTGTCAGTCGGAGGGGGATGGGTGTCAGTCGGAGGGGGAGCGGAGACAGTCGGGGGGAGGGGAGACAGTCGGAGGGGGATGGGCGCCAGTCGGAGGGGGAGGGGCGCCAGTCGGAGGGGAGGGGCGCCAGTCGGAGGGGGAGGGGCGCCAGTCGGAGGGGGAGGGGCGCCAGTCGGAGGGGGAGGGGCGTCAGTCGGAGGGGGGAGGGGCGTCAGTCGGAGGGGGAGGGGTTTCAGTCGGAGGGGGAGGGGAGTCAGTCGGGGGGGAAGGGAGTCAGTCGGAGGGGGAGGGTGAGTCAGTCGGCGGGGGAGAGGGAGTCAGTCGGAGGGGGAGGGGCGTCAGTCGGAGGGGGAGCGTCGTCAGTCGGAGGGGGAGGGGTGTCAGTCGGAGGGGGAGGGGCGTCAGTCGGAGGGGGAGGGGCGTCAGTCGGAGGGGGAGGGGCGTCAGTCGGAGGGGGAGGGGCGTCAGTCGGAGGGGGAGGGGCGTCAGTCGGAGGGGGAGGGGCGTCAGTCGGAGGGGGAGGGGGAGTCAGTCGGAGGGGGAGGGGGAGTCAGTCGGAGGGGGAGGGGGAGTCAGTCGGAGGGGAAGTCAGTCGGGGGGAGGGGTGTCAGTCGGAGGGGGAGGGGAGTCAGTTGGAGGGGGAGGGGAGTCAGTTGGAGGGAGGCGGAGTCAGTCGGAGGGGGAGGGGTTTCAGTCGGAGGGGGAGGGGACGGGGGATGGGGGCGTCAGTCGGAGGGTGAGGGGGAGTCAGGCTGAGGGGGGAGGGGGAGGGGAGTCAGCCGGAGGGCGAGAGGGAGTCAATCGGAGGGGGAGGGGAGTCAGTCAGAGGGGGAGGGGCGTCAGTCGGGGGGGAGTGGAGTCAGTCAGAGGGGGAGGTGAGTCAGTCAGAGGGGGAGGTGCGTCAGTCGGAGGGGGAGTGGAGTCAGTCGGAGGGGGAGGGGAGTCAGTCGGAGGGGGAGGGGAGTCAGTCGGAGGGGGAGGGGAGTCAGTCGGAGGGGGAGGGGAGTCAGTCGGAGGGGGAGGGGAGTCAGTCGGAGGGGGAGGGGTGTCAGTCGGAGGGGGGAGGGGAGTCAGTCGGGGGGAGGGGAGACAGTCGGAAGGGGAAGGGTGTCAGTCGGAGGGGGAGGGGAGTCAGTCGGAGGGGGAGGGGAGTCAGTCGCAGGGGGAATGGAGTCAGTCGGAGGGGGAGGGGAGTCAGTCGCAGGGGGAATGGACTCAGTCGGAGGGGGAGGGGGAGTCAGTCGGAGGGGGAGGGGGAGTCATTCGTGGAGAGGGGAGTCAGTCGGAGGGGGAAGGGTGTCAGTCAGAGGGGGAGGGGGAGTCAGTCGGAGGGGGAGGGATGTCAGTCGGGGGGAAGTGTGTCAGTCGGGTGGGAGCGTTGACAGTCGGAGGGGGAGGGGCTGTCAGTCGGAGGGGAGGGGGTGTCAGTCGGAAGGGGGAGGCGGAGTCAGTCGGAGGGGGAGGGGCGTCAGTCGGAGGGGGAGGTGCGTCAGTCGGAGGGGGAGGGGCGTCAGTCGGAGGGGGAGGGGCGTCAGTCGGAGGGGGGGCGTCAGTCGGAGGGGGAGGGGCGTCAGTCGGAGGGGGAGGGGCGTCAGTCGGAGGGGGAGGGGCGTCAGTCAGAGGGGGAGGGGCGTCAGTCGGAGGGGGCGGGGCGTCAGTCGGAGGGGGCGGGGCGTCAGTCGGAGGGGGAGGGGCGTCAGTCGGAGGGGGAGGGGCGTCAGTCGGAGGGGGAGGGGCGTCAGTCGGAAGGGGAGGCGCGTCAGTCGGAGGGGGAGGCGCGTCCGTCGGAGGGGGAGGCGCGTCCGTCGGAGGGGGAGGGGCGTCAGTCGGGGGGGGAGGGGCGTCAGTCGGAGGGGGAGGTGAGTCAGTCGGAGGGGGAGGGGTGTCTGTCGGAGGGGGCGGTGGAGGGGGCGTCAGTCGGAGGGTGAGGGGGAGTCAAGCCGAGGGGGGAGGGGGAGGGGAATCAGTCGGAGGGGAAGGGGAGTCAGTCGGAGGGGGAGGGGTGTCAGTCGGAGGGGGAGGGGAGTTAGTCGGAGGGGGAGGGGTGTCAGTCGGAGGGGGAGGGGCGTCAGTCAGAGGGGGAGGGCTGTCAGTCGGAGGGGGAGGGGCATCAGTCAGAGGGGGAGGGGCGTCAGTCGGAGGGGGATGGGAGTCTGTCGGATGGGGAGGGAGAGTCAGGCGGAGGGGGAGTGGAGTCAGTCGGAGGAGGAGGGGGAGTAAGCCGGAGGGGGAGGGAGTCAGTCGGATGAGGAGGGGAGTCAGTCGAATGAGGAGGGGGAGTCAGTCGGAGGGGGAGGGGGAGTCAGCCGGAGAGGGAGGGTTTCAGTCGGAGGGGGAGGCGGAGTCAGTCGGAGGGGGAGGGGGAGTCAGTCGGAGGGGGAAGGGTGTCAGTCGGAGGGTGAAGGGTGTCAGTCAGAGGGGGTGGGGGAGTCAGTCGGAGAGGGAGGGTTTCAGTCGGAGGGGAGGGGGAGTCAGTCGGAGGGGGAGTCAGTCGGAGAGGGAGGGGGAGTCAGTCGGAGGGGTGTCAGTCGGAGGGGGAGGGGAAGTCAGTCGGATGGGGAGTCAGTCAGAGGGGGAGGGGGAGTCAGTCGGTGGGGGAGGGGAGACAGTCGGAGGGGGGTGTCAGTCAGAGGGGGAGGGGGATCCAGTCGGAGGGGGAGGGGAGACAGTCGGGGGGGGAGGGGAGACAGTCGGGGGGGGGTCAGTCAGAGGGGGAGGGGGAGTCAGTCGGAGGGGGAGGGGAGACAGTCGGAGGGGGGGTCAGTCAGAGGGGGAGGGTGAGTCAGTCGGAGGGGGAGGGTGAGTCAGTCGGAGGGGGAGGGGTGAATCAGTCGGAGGGGGAGGGGAGTCATTCGGAGGGAGGCGGAGTCAGTCGGAGGGGCAGGGGTTTCAGTCGGAGGGGGAGGGGAGTCAGTCGGAGGGGGAAGGGAGTCAGTCGGAGGGGGAGGGTGAGTCAGTCGGCGGGGGAGAGGCAGTCAGTCGGAGGGGGAGGGGCGTCAGTCGGAGGGGGAGGGGCGTCAGTCAGAGGGGGAGGGGCGTCAGCCGGAGGGGGAGGGGCGTCAGCCGGAGGGGGAGGGGCGTCAGCCGGAGGGGGAGGGGCGTCAGTCGGAGGGGGAGGGGCGTCAGTCGGAGGGGGAGGGGCGTCAGTCGGAGGGGGAGGAGCGTCAGTCGGAGGGGGAGGGGCGTCAGTCGGAGGGGGAGGGGCGTCAGTCGGAGGGGGAGGGGCGTCAGTCGGAGGGGGAGGGGCGTCAGTCGGAGGGGGGGGCGTCAGTCGGAGGGGGAGGGGCGTCAGTCGGAGGGGGAGGGGCGTCAGTCGGAGGGGGAGGGGCGTCAGTCGGAGGGGAGGGGCGTCAGTCGGAGGGGGAGGGGCGCCAGTCGGAGGGGGAGGGGCGTCAGTCGGAGGGGGAGGGGCGTCAGTCGGAGGCGTCAGTCGGAGGGGGAGGGGCGTCAGTCGGAGGGGGAGGGGCGTCAGTCGGAGGGGGAGGGGCGTCAGTCGGAGGGGGAGTGGCGTCAGTCGGAGGGGGAGGGGCGTCAGTCGGAGGGGGCGGGGCGTCAGTCGGAGGGGGCGGGGCGTCAGTCGGAGGGGGAGGGGCGTCAGTCGGAGGGGGAGGGGCGTCAGTCGGAGGGGGAGGGGCGTCAGTCGGAGGGGGAGGCGCGTCAGTCGGAGGGGGAGGCGCGTGAGTCGGAGGGGGAGGCGCGTCAGTCGGAGGGGGAGGGGCGTCAGTCGGAGGGGGAAGGGCGTCTGTCGGAGGGGGCGGTGGAGGGGGCGTCAGTCGGAGGGTGAGGGGGAGTCAAGCCGAGGGGGGAGGGGGAGGGGAATCAGTCGGAGGGGGAGGGGAGTCAGTCGGAGGTGGAGGGGTGTCAGTCGGAGGGGGAGGGGAGTTAGTCGGAGGGGGAGGGGTGTCAGTCGGAGGGGGAGGGGCGTCAGTCAGAGGGGGAGGGCTGTCAGTCGGAGGGGGAGGGGCGTCAGTCAGAGGGGGAGGGGCGTCAGTCGGAGGGGGATGGGAGTCTGTCGGATGGGGAGGGATAGTCAGGCGGAGGGGGAGTGGAGTCAGTCGGAGGAGGAGGGGGAGTAAGCCGGAGGGGAGGGAGTCAGTCGGATGAGGAGGGGAGTCAGTCGGAGGGGGAGGGGGAGTCAGTCGGAGGGGGAGGGGGAGTCAGTCGGAGAGGGAGGGTTTCAGTCGGAGGGGGAGGCGGAGTCAGTCGGAGGGGGAGGGGGAGTCAGTCGGAGGGGGAAGGGTGTCAGTCGGAGGGTGAAGGGTGTCAGTCAGAGGGGGTGGGGGAGTCAGTCGGAGAGGGAGGGTTTCAGTCGGAGGGGGAGGCGGAGTCAGTCGGAGGGGGAGGGGGAGTCAGTCGGAGGGGGAAGGGTGTCAGTCGGAGGGGGAAGGGTGTCAGTCGGAGGGGGTGGGGGAGTCAGTCGGAGAGGGAGGGTTTCAGTCGGAGGGGGAGGCGGAGTCAGTCGGAGGGGGAGGGATGTCAGTCGGGGGGGAAGGGTGTCAGTCGGGTGGGAGCGGTGACAGTCGGAGGGGGAGGGGCTATCAGTCAGAGGGGGATGGGTTAGTCAGTCAGAGGGGGCGGTGGACTCAGTCGCAGAGGGAGAGGGAGTCAGTCGGCGGGGTAGGGGTGTCAGTCGGGGAGAGGGGAGACAGTCGGAGGGGGAGGGGTGTCAGTCGGGGGGAGGGTGAGTCAGTCGGAGAGGGAGGGGTGTCAGTCGGAGGGGGAAGGGTGTCAGTCGGAGGGGGAGGGGTTAGTCAGTCGGAGAGGGTGGGGTTAGTCAGTCAGAGGGGGCGGTGGAGTCAGTCGGAGAGGGAGAGGGAGTCCGTGGGCGGGGTAGGGGTGTCAGTCGGGGAGAGGGGAGACAGTCGGAGGGGGAGGGGTGTCAGTCGGGGGGGAGCCGGAGTCAGTCGGAGGCGGAGGGTGAGTCAGTCGGAGAGGGAGGGGTGTCAGTCGGAGGGGGAGGGGCGTCAGTCGGAGTGGGAGGGGGAGCCAGTTGGAGGGGGAGTCAGTCGGAGGGGGAAGGGTGTCATTCGGAGGGGGTGGGTGTCAGTCGGGGGGGAGCGGAGACAGTCGGAGGGGGAGGGGGAGTCAGTCGGAGGGGGAGGGGTGTCCGTCGGAGGGGGTGGGGGTGTCAGTCGGAGGGGGAGGGGGTGTCAGTCGGAGGGGGAGGGGGTGTCAGTCGGAGGGGGATGGGTGTCAGTCGGAGGGGGATGGGTGTCAGTCGGAGGGGGATGGGTGTCAGTCGGAGGGGGAGCGGAGACAGTCGGGGGGAGGGGAGACAGTCGGAGGGGGATGGCGCCAGTCGGAGGGGGAGGGGCGCCAGTCGGAGGGGGAGGGGCGCCAGTCGGAGGGGGAGGGGCGCCAGTCGGAGGGGGAGGGGCGCCAGTCGGAGGGGGAGGGGCGTCAGTCGGAGGGGGAGGGGCGTCAGTCGGAGGGGGAGGGGTTTCAGTCGGAGGGGGAGGGGAGTCAGTCGGGGGGGAAGGGAGTCAGTCGGAGGGGGAGGGTGAGTCAGTCGGCGGGGGAGAGGGAGTCAGTCGGAGGGGGAGGGGCGTCAGTCGGAGGGGGAGCGTCGTCAGTCGGAGGGGGAGGGGTGTCAGTCGGAGGGGGAGGGGCGTCAGTCGGAGGGGGAGGGGCGTCAGTCGGAGGGGGAGGGGCGTCAGTCGGAGGGGGAGGGGCGTCAGTCGGAGGGGGAGGGGCGTCAGTCGGAGGGGGAGGGGCGTCAGTCGGAGGGGGAGGGGGAGTCAGTCGGAGGGGGAGGGGGAGTCAGTCGGAGGGGGAGGGGGAGTCAGTCGGAGGGGAAGTCAGTCGGGGGGAGGGGTGTCAGTCGGAGGGGGAGGGGAGTCAGTTGGAGGGGGAGGGGAGTCAGTTGGAGGGAGGCGGAGTCAGTCGGAGGGGGAGGGGTTTCAGTCGGAGGGGGAGGGGACGGGGGATGGGGGCGTCAGTCGGAGGGTGAGGGGGAGTCAGGCTGAGGGGGGAGGGGGAGGGGAGTCAGCCGGAGGGCGAGAGGGAGTCAATCGGAGGGGGAGGGGAGTCAGTCAGAGGGGGAAGGGACTCAGTCGGAGGGGGAGGGTGTGTCAGTCGGCGGGGGAGAGGGAGTCAGTCGGAGGGGGAGGGGCGTCAGTCGGAGGGGGAGTCAGTCGGGGGGAGGGGTGTCAGTCAGAGGGGGGGTGTCAGTCGGAGGGGGAGGGGGAGTCAGTCGGAGGGGGAGTCAGTCGGAGGGGGAGGGTCGTCAGTCGGAGGGGGAGGGGCGTCAGTCGGAGGGGATGGGCGTCAGTCGGAGGGGCGTCAGTCGGAGGGGAAGGGGCGTCAGTCGGAGGGGGAGGGGCGTCAGTCAGAAGGGGAGGGGCGTCAGTCGGAGGGGGCGTCAGTCGGAGGGGGAGGGGCGTCAGTCGGAGGGGGTGGGGCGCCAGTCGGAGGGGGAGGGGCGCCAGTCGGAGGGGGAGGGGCGCCAGTCGGAGGGGGAGGGGCGCCAGTCGGAGGGGGAGGGGGAGTCAGTCGGAGGGGGCGGGGGTGTCAGTCGGAGGGGGAGGGGGAGTCAGTCGGAGGGGGAGGGGGAGTCAGTCGGAGGGGGAGGGGTTTCAGTCGGAGGGGGAGGGGGCGGGGGATGGGGCGTCAGTCGGAGGGTGAGGGGGAGTCAGGCTGAGGGGGGAGGGGGTGGGGAGTCAGTCGGAGGGCGAGAGGGAGTCAATCGGAGGGGGAGGGGAGTCAGTCAGAGGGGGAGGGGCGTCAGTCGGGGGGGAGTGGAGTCAGTCAGAGGGGGAGGTGAGTCAGTTAGAGGGAGAGGGGCGTCAGTCGGAGGGGGAGTGGAGTCAGTCGGAGGGGGAGGGGAGTCCGTCGGAGGGGAGGGGTGTCAGTCGGAGGGGGAGGGGTGTCAGTCGGAGGGGGGAGGGGAGTCAGTCGGAGGGGGGAGGGGAGACAGTCGGAAGGGGAGGGGTGTCAGTCAGAGGGGGAGGGGAGTCAGTCGGAGGGGGAGGGGAGTCAGTCGCAGGGGGAATGGAGTCAGTCGGAGGGGGAGGGGAGTCAGTCGCAGGGGGAATGGAGTCAGTCGGAGGGGGAGGGGGAGTCAGTCGGAGGGGGAGGGGGAGTCATTCGTGGAGACGGGAGTCAGTCGGAGGGGGAAGGGTGTCAGTCAGAGGGGGAGGGGGAGTCAGT